>NW_009631764.1:21333-44591 GCF_000690535.1 Cariama cristata
AGGAATGACACATTAATTTTTAATGACTGTTTCATTTTAAATAAAGTTTGATAATTCAGAAAGGATCATTACAAATTTCTACACGAAACAGTCTCTTTTTCTGTTTGAGGTCAGTTTTTGTTTCAAAGTTTTAAAATATTGGTTTAAAATGCATTTTTCACAAAGCTCAAAGTAGAACATCAAAATGACACTCTCTGAAGAACTGAAAGCTTAAAAAAATTCTTGTCAGTGAAAATTTGAAAGAAACGTTTTCAAAATACCACAGAATTTCATTTCATTCATTTCCCATTCAAGTATTGCCAGGAAACCAAAAACATCAGATTTCTAACATCTCTAAAAATATTGGAGAAGTCTCTGTGGTTGTGATTCATTAAGGCAATACCCACACAGCTGTGGGCAGGACTTGTCTCACCTAGTCGGAGACATCTACAGTGTTGAAATCCCTGTCTGAGCTAGTCATCACAACTTTCTTTAATGTCAGTGGTAAGAAGCTTGTGCGATGCAACATTATTTTATGGTAGGCATCTAAAATAGGTCAGATGCATCCTGTTTCTCTCCATTGACAATAAAGGGAATCTAGATCAGATGGAGAATTTCTGCCTTGTTGATGTCTTATGCTAAGCAGTCATGTTTCTGTATAAATGAAGCAGTTCTAACATTAGGATTCAGACTCAAAAGGTATCACAGAGCATCTGTTAACACAAGCACAAGAAAGACAATGTCTACAAGAGGTGTAATTCGTTGTGGAATGGATTCTCTTCACCACATAGTAAATGTGACCTGGAGGATCTTCTTCAGGGCACTTGCAAGGCCATCTGCTTTCTCTTCTGTTGTGTATGCTTTTTATTTGTTGCTCAAGGCGGAGATATGTAGGTGTCTTGATAGCTTTGCTTTCTGTAGCCCCAAGGACTTCAGCGCAGAAATAAGATTTCAGTTAGACATTGAAAAGAGAGAAAATGTGTGAAAAATTGTAATGCTGTTCTCAAGGTTGTTGGATTAACTTCCTCTTGCTATCACTGACAATGATTTATCCTGGTAGTTTAAATTCTGCTGGTAAACATTATGCAGTGAGGTCAGCTATGCTCTCCTTGTGCCGAGACAGAATTTTCCAAAGCCAAGCATGAATCTCTTACTTTCTCTCAGGGCTCTGTTGACCATGTTTTTAGTAATATGTGCAAGGAAAATAACCCCTGCTACTTAGGCAAATACGTGTAGGTCATTTGTTGTTCCACCATAGTTCTCTGTTGTAACTGTTTCAGCTCCTTAAACATCATAATTGGAAGAAATCAGCTAGTGCGTATGAAGTAGTATCTCCACTTAATAGATGTGAACTAGTGACATGGCGTTGCTTCCACTGTTCCACCTCAACCTCATTTACTTGAAAGAGTATTATGACTTTCCAAGCAACTAAGGACTCTGTCCTATGAATTTAGCAGCTGTACCATGAAATATGTGAAGCCGGTACTTAGGATGTATGAACAAAACTTTTCAGAATTAAATGAAGGTAAGTTCATTCTTTTCTTTCTTTTCATCTGATGGATGGTATTGGATAAAGCAAAAGGAAGGAATAGCCATAGTGAACTGTGCTACAAAAATATACCATAAGGGTGTAATGAAGAAAAGACTACAGTCAGTGATGGAGCAGTGACAGCCATGAGTTGGCAGTGGAGCAGGTCAGTGGTTCCACACAGCGCAATGCAGCAACAAAGGAGGTTATCCTGCTGCAGACATGAGCTGGCTCAGATGGAGCCAGGTTCTTCACAGCTCCTCCTGTAATACAGTCAATGCACTCCCATAATGAAGATTCATTTATCTGACGTGCAAACTCTACCATCCACAAGAACAACAGCAACAACAAGAAGTTTAAAAATCCCTCTAAAGCCTTTTGATGGTTTTATCTTCCACAATATCAGAGGAGCCACTAACAGAAAAAGCCACTATTAAAGTATTGATGTGATATAGGGGCAAATGATTAAAACTTCATCAAAATAATTCAAAACAGGCTTTCTTTTTTTTTTTAAGGTTATGAACTACGATTTTTTTAAACCTCTCATTCTTCCTATCATTGCACTGCTTCTCTCATAAACTACAGTCAATGGCAAATGACAATTACCCTCTCCAGGAAACCAGAGCACATTCTCCAATGACTTGTACTTAAATAAGTCTGGCACGAAGTGGTGCCAAGGAATCCGACGGGTGGGTCAGAACTTGTGTCTTGTAGTCACAGAGCAAAATGACAAAAGTGCTCCCAAAAAACTAAGTACTAGAACGATTCTCTGCTGAAGTACTCATCTTCAATTCAGGTCAAATGGATTATCCAGGTTTCAGAGACTGTTTCTTTGGGATGCATTAATCTGTTTCTGGTTCACTGTGGGAGTTATGTGCCACGAGAAAATAAACTCCTACCCACAGAGCAATGCTGGGACCCTCCTTCCTAGTCCTGAGCAAGGCAGTAAGATTGTGTCCCTCTGTGGCATGGAATACCTGCACAGTCTGTGTAAGCACAAGGATGGAGTCTGGACTCCCTTGTCTGGCTCACCTCCAGCTGTGCCCTTTCCTGTAGGATATTACAGCTGCTGAAGAATGCACCTTCCAGGAAGACAAGCTGTTTGCCCTTTCTCCTGCCTGGCTATTCAGTTCAGGGGTCAGGCCAGGACCTGACTCAATGAAGACATTGAAGAGGACATGGGGTGGAAGGAAAGGGGTGGAAATCCTTGGCACAAGAAAGGGGAAAGTCTGTGGTAAAGCAGTCTGCTTGTGGTGATGGGAACCGGACCTCCAAGTCTTGGTACGTCCAAGGTCAAAAGAAAGGGAGAAGCTGCATCCTAAACTTTTAGAGCCAGAATCCAGGAGGGATCATTCTCTCTTTGGTGAACTATAAATGATGTTCGGCCATCATTTAGAGCAGGAGCAAGCCTAATACTTGACAATCCTTCAGCCAAATGGGCCACATCACATGAATTCACATTGAAGCTTAGTTGCCTGGGATTTTTTTAATGGAGAGCATAATCAGCTCACTATATATTCTCCTTGTGTAACCATCTATCCATCATCTAGAATATGCACAGCTATAAAAGCACAAACCAGATCGTCATTGTTATTTTTTGAGAAAACATTCCTTTGTTCAAGTGCAAAGCTTTGTCTCCTTCAGTTGTACTGGGTTTTAGCTATTCTAAAATCTGACTTTATAAAAACCTTCTGCAAAAGCAGATAAAATGAAGGCTCTCTCTGTGTAGGAGTGATTAGTATTCTGTAGTGTCGCAGTACATTTTCATACTGATTTTTTGTGTGTTTTTCCCCCATCAGAATAGTACACTTGTGGGCTCTACATATCTTAAAATAGATTGAAGATAACATTTTTTAAAATCTACACTTGGGCCCCTTAATTATCCAACTTTTTTGCAACTTTTAAAGGAGGGTTATTCATTTTAGGAAATAAAAATGTGAGTGACTGCACTTCTGGGGCCAAAATCAAACATAACAGTGTTTGAAAGGAAGGCTGAAAATATTTGGCTCATATGTACTTTCCTTATTACAGGTGCAGAAGTCCTTGGGAATGTAAACATTGTATGGTTTAATTGTTTCCAGAATACATTTGTGGAAAACAGATATTTCCTAATTAGATAAAATTAACATACTGACAAGGACACAGCCTTGCAGCTAGATTCAGATCTCAGAAGTGCTGAGCACCCACTGCTGTTCTCACTGCAGTCTGTGGGAGCTGAGGTTGCTCAGCATACTGGAGAACTGGGCTTTAATTGCCTTGCAGTTCGTAAAAATCCACAAAAGATATATGAGGCTGTTGCAAAGCCTAGGCCTCATATACATCACTGGAGCATTCAAGTGAGATATGGCGTCAAGGCCTGAACAAATATTTAAAACAGAAACAACTCAAAGCAAGTGCACAAGCCAATCAATGGGATGTCCGAGTTGGTCTGGGCCAAATGTCAGGGAAATAAATTTGAAATGAAACAACCCCACAAAGCCAAAAAACATTGTAATGACTTCACCAGCTTTCAAACTGAACCCCTCTAAAACAACAAATCAGATTTTTTTCTCTTCCCCTCCATACAATATTTTATTGTATGATTGAAAAGATTTCTCTTTTAATTCTTGTTGCCTTTGAACAGCAATTTCCTTTCTTGTTTTCTTTATGGATATTATACATATAAACAACTGCCTTTAATCCCAGTATCATTCCATTGACTTCAGCAATATTACTAATGGGCACGTGCTTAATTACTAAGCAGAAAAGAGACCTTAAATAGTTCCCCAAGATGGGAAAGCTGTTTAAGGTTAACTACAAATGTGATTTGCCTTGTGGGAACCTTTGTCTCACTTCCATGATTGAGGGCAAACCATAATGGAGTAATGGACAGATAATGCACTTAACTCCATTTTTTTAAACAATATTTTATTGATTTAACTGAAAATCTCAAGTCTGTGGATTTACTCTCTATAATGCGAGCCAATGACTGTGTTAAAGGAAAAAGAAGGCGGGGGGGGGGGGAAACACCAACACTTCACTCTGAAATTTTAACCCTTGGAAGTTTTTTCCTTTATAAAGCTCCTTTGTCTCAGAAGATGGTATGAAACAAAACCAGAAGCACTTCTTTGGCATACCAATTGGAAACACAGATAGAGAAGAAAGGCAAAACAGGGACAGCCCAATTTGTGTCACAGCTCACTACATTACAGCATGTCTGAACCCTGAATTTTTTCTCTGTTCATGCCAGCACTCCTTTGATGATTACTTTATCTGAAAAAGATAAGACATTATGAATTTGATTATGGCATCACTCCATGTGGTTTGACAGGGCCTCAAGCACATTGGTAAATTGCTGTCTGAGCAGTTCCATTATTATTACATAGCATGGCTCACAGTTAAGGACTAAGCTGGAATAAATATAGAATTAAAAAAAATGATAACAGTCACTCTTAGCCTTTAAAGAAATTACTCTTTTAAAGTTACAGTGTCTTCTCATTACTTGCAATGTCATTCAGTTAAACATTAATAATTGCTGGACTGTGTATTACCTGCAAGCTTAAAGCAATCCCAGAGCCCAGCTTTACAATGCTGAAATGTTATTTTTGACCATCTTTGTAGAATTCAATCAGTACTTAAACTGTACAGGACTGACAAGGAGAACTGTTGATGGCAGTTGCTTTGAGACTGATCATACAATTTTCAAGCTGAATTTTATGACTGTGCAGTATTTTAAGCAGAACACTACAGTAACTGTAATTTTAACAAGAGGAGCATTTTACAGGTTTTTTTTTCCTATGCACTAGTCTGGAATTCTACAGACTTGATAGTCTTTTAGACTCAGTCTTGGTACAAAGAAAACCAATATACACTACAATTCAGAGAAGGTCATCTGAAGAGCAAGCGTATACATCACTCCATTGTCACTGTAAGTTCATAAAACCAATTATGTATTATTATTATGCCTTAAAAATACAGGATTATAGTCAGAGGGAAGTCTAAGGAATTCTGAAGTGAGACCATTCAATTTCTTTCTGGTTCCTTAGAGGCACTAGAAGCATAGGTGAGGGAGAAGGTTTGTGAAAAACCTGACATGTTAAAAGGAAGATATCCCACCAGAACAGCAAAAGCTCTTTGTGGACACGGTTGATTTTGTCTTGTAAGTATGCAGTAGTCTACATGAAAAAGAATGGTTTCTAGCCCCTCAGCTAGCATGTGGCCAGCAGAAGAGCTGGGGTTTTATCAGCTGTATCTGGGGGATAAGCAACTTCCAGTGGACAAAGAAGGACGTAGCAGGGGCAGAAAGGGATGAAAGGGAAGAAGCAAATTTAAGTAAGAGTAAAATGACTATGTTTTTTGAAAAGTATCTTTGGTAATGCAGTTACTGACTGATCATCCTTCAGCTAACCATGATCAGTGCAAGTGGTGGCAGGAATCCAAGACCGGACCTGACCAAAGCCAGGGGATACATTTGGGAGAGCAGAAACTGCAGCTTCATCAGTGAAAGAAGAAACTTGAATTCATAAGGACCAGAAGCCCATGGAGTGATGCAGAGAAGGAGTGACTGCTCCCTCCCATACCATAAGATACTTGTAAATAAAGGTGTATAATCCAAAGGCTAAATCCTTCTTTAACCACAAATAATGTCCTTATTTTGCTTGATTAAAGACAAGGTAGAAATCTCCCAAGGTATCTTGAAAGGTGCTAAAACATGGTTATATAGTGTTATAGCTTAGATGGACTGGTACTCTAGGTCCAGTTGTTTGGGGAGCAGTTTAGAAGTAAAGCAAAATAAGAGAGTAAGAGAACTTCCCTACCAAAGCAGATACACACAACAGATGAGAATTACAGGAGAGCCACAAACACATACATGTTTATTTCTGTGTGTGAACACATGTGTGAGCGCACATAGGTCTTTCACTTCTCAGGACTTAAACCTACTTAATTTTCCTGAGAAAGTCGCCCACAATTGATCCTGCTGTAAAGCAAGTTGCTAGTGATAACAGGTCTTGGTCCATTTCCATTTCCCAAGGCTCAAAGCTCATTGAGTGAGTCAGAGGTATTGTAGCAGCCTCCATGTAGGGTCCAGTTCTGCAAATCCTTCCTCCTAGAAATAGTTCATAACCGTGCAAGTTTCCTGGGAATGCTTTTGTATATCAGGTTTGCATACCTCAAGCTTGGGTTGTCTACAGAGCCATGTTACGCTTGCTTCCTCCTCAGCTGACATGGTGTGCACTAAGCCAAAGCAAAGAGGGCCCCCTGCTTTGATGTGCCTCACTAGAGTCCAAGAAAAGTGTATAGAGAGTGTTTTAATAATTAAGAATTATGGATTTGAAAGCAAAGCTACTAGCATTGCCAAGCTAGACCAAAGTCTTTGAAAGAACTCTGTCAAAATGCGTTTCTAAGAAGAAATTATGTTATAAATTATTTTTATGGAATGTTCCAATGCTAAATGAATATTTAGGTTGCAGTTCATGAAAACCTCCCTCTTTTGAAAAAATGTTTTCATTTTTTAGATTTCTCTTTGTCAGCATTTCTAACAGTAAAAATGACAAACTTTCATGGGTAGGTGCCAATGGAGACAGCTGTATTTTATTATTGAATACTTCTGGTGCTTAGTTTGGCACCAGTCCTGTTTATATTGCTAGTAAGATTTCATGCAAGCCTTTGCAAGGTCTTGTGTTTAAACTTAAATGTCTGATATGGTTTGTAATTGATTCCAGTCCAGTTTGTAAAAGGGAATTTATCACTGTGTGGGGAACACAAACCTTCCAGTGCTGCAAATTCAAAGACAAAAATTCCATTGCAAGATCCTAGAAACCTCTTGTTCTATTATTATTCACTTCAACTGCTAGGAGAACGTATTAAGCCCTGCTGTTCCTGACCTTGGATTCTTATTTTTTTGTGTGTTTTGATTAATTGACGTTGCTCAGGGTTAAATTAAACCAACCCATGTGCTTCCCATCTTAGAGCAAAAATCTAGCTATTGGCTATACCTCCCAGTTCTTTATTTTTCTGTTTGTTTGTGCCATAACCTCTATGCTTACTATGGATATACCAGGCAGTTTACTGCATGCTTGCATGACAGTCAGTGAATATCAAAAAACAGCTTCACAATAATATCCCTTAAACAGCAAGATGGATTTGCTTTGCTGCCTTTCTGCGAAACACTGAATGGGTGAACTTCACTTCTGTCAGGGCTCATATTACATGAACATGAAGTCACTAAGATCAGAAGATTTGTTTTATATGAGTGAACTTCAGAAGGCAGCAGAGGACTGAAGTTTTTTAAAACCCATCCACTGGAGCTCCATAATGATAAACAAGGCAGATTCATCTGCCTTGGTCTGGTCTATACAGAGAGAAATATAAAACAAGAGTAAAATAGCCACTGGCCAATTTAGCATGTAATGAGCTACTCCTAATGGAAATCAGTGAACTGGAGTTGGCCTTGAGAATCACTTGTAATTGCCAAGACCTCTGCGATAGCCAGTCTGATCATAGCTCTTTTATCACTGCCATGTCTTGTAGCAGATACTGCTGGGCCTGAGATGCTCTTTTTGGCATTTGCCAGTGCAGTCAGTATTACAACATCCCTGGTTTTGGCTGGGGTCTTTAGGTTTACTGCAGTACAAGAACTGAGTGTGCGCCATATTTTGCAGCATTCTGATCTGGTCCTTATCAGATCATGCACAGACTTTCACAATATTTAAAATTAGGTTTTGCTTTTGCCTTGTTTTATGTCAGAACAGCTTCCATGCCTTCAAAACTCATTCCGTATGCACTGCTGATAAATATTATGCAGAAAGATAAAGTGGGTTATTCACAATCAACTCAGGTTCCCATGTTACTCTGTATTCTGTGCTGGGCCCCTGTTAAAACTGTAAACATACTCCCTTACCTCATTACTTTAAATTTTGTTACAGTGAATTGCATGTGCAGCTTATCTTACCATAACAAATTTCTCTATAGCCATAGCTGGAATGACAATGTGTTTCTGTAAAGGAAGAAAAAGTATATGGGGATTTTAAAGCCAATGTTTCTCTCCCACCCACCATTAAAAAAAATATTTGGAAACTTCCTGTAGCCATAAAACTATGAAGATAGTTGCACAGGGTATGATTGTCCTTCAAGGGAAATGAAAGAATACTATATAGATTTCAATATGGAAAGAAGGCTATAATTGCATGTTATGCAGATATCATTCATGACAGAATTACAACAAATATCATATGCTAGTAACTCAGACGAAGAGCTGTCGCGTTTAGCTAATCCCTCTCTCATGGGGTGAAGAGAAGATGGTGCATCAGTAAATTGGCACCAGAGTCTAATTAGTGCTCTCATTCAGCCTACTAAGTAGGAAGAGATAGTAGAAGTAGATAATATTCAACAAGCAGAGGGGCAGGCAGGCAGATCTGGATTAATATAAATTGCAGACCCAAAGATCTCTAGAGAGTGCAAAACACAAGCTAAAATTTTATCCAGCTTAATCACACTAGAATGCAAAACAGAAGTCTCATAACTTCTTTTGCCGCAATAGATATGAAGCCAAATGACCCATGTTTCCTCTGTTTATTTCACCTTCTACTATGCAGGGAGGAGGGGAAGCAGGGCTAGGGCTAGGATAATAACTTATCCTGAAACATTTTTGGAGCTAAAGGTCAGGTAGAGTTCCAGGAGAAGTGAGTTCCAGAGGAATGTAACTCAGTAAGAATTCCCATGTCCAGCTCCCCCTCCCATCCTGCTGGGGATGATTAGCTGAAGTTTCCTGATGAATGTAGGTGTTTGTAACAAGTCAGAGAGAGTGAAGTGATAGATTAGGTCATTTAGCCTAGTCTAACACCACTTTGTGGATAGGTCAACACTTCAGATTTGACATAGGACTCTTAGGAAGTATGAGGATATAACACAAGCATAATGAAGTTCTCTTCCACTTGGAAGGTGGACAGCTTCGCTACGATTCAGCATTCGTCAAAGGTGCTGGACAGTATTCAAGATCCTTCCCTGGTACAAAAGCTTCACTACAGGCCTGGCTAGAAGCAGATAAGCTTTTTGATTTTAACATCTGAGGATAAGAAAACATGTCAATTCTTGACTAGGGGCAGATAAAACAATGATTTTGCTGGACCGAGATAGCATTTCAGACTCTTGGACTGAAGGTGCATCTAGTAGGACCTTGACATGATACACTTTTTGACAAGAGGCAGATTCATTGATTGAACACTAATCAGGTAAATAAAACTTGCTGAGAGTTGACTCTGGTAAACAAAGCTTGCTCCAGTGCCAGGCAAGCCCATGTTATAATCAATTTGATTTGATGATAATAATAATCTGCTTTAGACTTAGCATCCATTTAAGTTGAACTTTAACTATGATTTAGATTTTCTGTTCTATGAAACCATAATGCACTGAGATAGAGAGCACCAGTTGGAGAAAGTCTAGCAGAAATCACAATTTTCCCTGTAGAAGAAACAAGAGGTATTATTTACTACCAGCCTTCAGAAAAGGCTGGAAGTGCGTGTTTGGGGATTCCACCATACCAAGGCTGTTTCTGTTACTTTAAAGTCAGTACAAAATTTTGAAGTTTTGCCTTTGACTTTCATAGGGGCAAGATTTGCCTCATGGGATGGAAACTCTCACTGTTCATATGCAAGTGCAGATGACTGCAAAATGGAGGGCAGAGACTTTACAAGAGCATTACATTTCCCTGGGCCTGGCTTAACTGCCAGTCCACACTCTTGCTGCAACCCTTAGCCAGAGTTCCCACCTCACCTATCAGAGCCTCCCATCAATGTTATACTGGCACTATAAGTTCTAGAAATTTAAGAGCCAAGAGAAAGATGCTGCTGATAAATTATTTAAAGAAATGCATTCTCTTTTCCCAGCTGTGTTAAAGGAAATAGGTTACAAAGTTCTAGAGTGAACCCAGAGAGCCCTAATGAGCATTATAAAGTCTTAAGATGTGTAAAATACAATTAAACCCATGACTGTCAACCACAGAGGTGAATTTGGTCCATGGGACCTTTAAGGAAAGAGATCCTTTCTTCTAGAAAGCATGAATCCTCATGAAGTGATGACATTGATATTTAATGATGAAGTCATAGCTTATCTATGTCCACTGAGTAGAATGAGCTTCACACCACCTTTCTAGTCTAGATTGTAATGAGCAACAGTTTAGTAGGGCGTCGTTGTAAACTCCAGATTAAACTGTCCTCAAGGGTGGCTGATGACAGAGCAGAGCAGTGTGATATTTTGGGGTCTGAATGGCAGAGTTTTCGTAGTCAATCATACACATGACTTCAAATTATTAGGTCTGGCAGGGGTGTTTTCATTAGGTTTATCTGAAAATATAAATGAAAAAAATATTGGGCTTTTGATAATAAAGTCAGTATCTGAAGCCCAGGTTGGATCAGGAAGCTGGAGCTTTGAGTTTAGAAGCAAAAAATAAGTATTACTATTAAAGGCTAGATCTGAACCCCACTGACATGTGAGCAGGTGGACCAAGACAAGAAAAAACCCAAATCTAGTTCAACCCAAAAACTGAACCATGGACCTGAGAAGTTCAAGCCCCTTCTGCTTGTTGTTTCTTTTCTCACTTTCTCACTTTCACCTTTTTTAGCTGTTTTTCATTAGTAGAAAGAAAAAAGAAGGAAAATAAGGAAAAAAGATATCCACAGCTAAACTGACCTTCCAGATACTCAGTTCCAGTCTCGATCCAGCTTTTAGGAGTAAGATTACAGAGCCTTGAAAATTAAGGTTTTTAATGAAAAGGCTGTGCAATGACACCTTTAAGGCAGCCTCTGGAAAAAAATTCAGAATTGCACATTTCAGCAGAAATGCATCTGTTGTCACGCTACAAAATGTAAGAGGTGCCATCCTTCAGCCTGCTTGTTCAAGAAAACAGGGTCCTCTGACCCCTTTTTCTCAGCCTCTAATTTTCCCTGGGCCTCCCACCCCTTTTCCACCTCCACTTCTTCTCAGCCTCTACTTTTCCCTTTTGCGCCTCCTGCCCCTTTTTGGCCTCCACTTTTTCTCAGCCTCTACTTTTCCTCCAGCCTCCACTTTTTCTCAGGCTCTACTTTTCCCTCGGCCTCCCATCCTTTTTGGTCTCCCCTTTTTTTCAGCCTCTACTTTTCCCTTTTGGGCCTTCCACCCCTTTTGGGCCTCCCACCGCTTTTTGGCTTCTGCTTTTTCTCAGCCTCTACTTTTCCCTCGGCCTCCCACACCTTTTCAGCCTCCACTTTTTCTCAGCTTCTACTTTTGCTTTGGCCTCCCACCCCTTTTCAGCAGAAATGCATATCTTGTCACACTACAAAATGTAAGAGGTGCCATCCTTCAGCCTGCTTGTTTAAGAAAGAGAAGAAAAAAAGACACATCAACATTAGTATCTCCCTAAGGGAATACTCAGTCTCCAGGAATGTAGTAGGCCCAGCCCTTTTTTACCCCAATGGGAAACTCAATCAGCAACCTTTCCCTTGGTCATAAGATAGCATATAACTTTTAACAATCACTAGAGTAACACAGCTTCAGAAGCACAAGGAAAAAGCTCTCTCTGACTTGCTTTGGGGCTTTAGCAAGTTGAAAAGATTCCCAATTTGTTAATTTTCATTCAGATGTTTATCACTGATGTATAGAATTCCCCACCAAAATGGTTTCTTACAGTTTTCATTTGGGCAAATGTGACAGCACTCTTCACCTTTTGTACTATTTTCCTCACCACCTCCTGTTGCTTCCGAGAGATTTACTGCTATACTGACACCAGTTTTCAAAATCCACGGTACACAGCATGAAAGCTGTAAGGGCTCTTAATTCATTTGGCAAAACCCATTAAGATTTTGTGAGTGTTGTAGAAGTTTAACAACCTTCCCAAGGGAGGCGTTCAGCAGCAGTGATGACTCAGAGGACAACAAATTGCCACGCACCGGTTTGTTGTTAAAGATGAATGCTGTTCTTCCCTGCATTGAAGGGAAGCTCTTAAAAGCACGTGTCAGACTGGTTTGATTCTTGACTTTGCCACACACTTGCTGTGTGACCTTGAGCAAGACATGCAGCTTGCTTCTGAGATTCAGTGAGACTGAGGCCAGGTGGCACTCAACAGATCAGAATTACAACTGCCAATGGCCTCATCATTCACAAATATATATAGCATACTCTACTCACTTAAAAAAACAATACCAAATGCTGATCCAGCTCTGGTGCAGTGAATCTAGCCTGAGAGAAAGTGGGAGGAGGCATTCACTGCACATCTGCTGTGCCGTGTCCCATGAGATGTCCCATGTAATAAATATTTGCTCTAGGACCTCAAACATCCTCTGTGGAATAGGGAGAAGATATATACAGGACAGAAACAGCCTTGTTCAGTTGGTCCAGAAAGAGCAAGAAACTATCAATGCAAAGGTAACTTTTTATCCAAGATGTTGCTATCTTATTCTTTTCTTGAAGCTAGAGATCCCTGCAAATCTGTAGCAAGTGATGTTCAGTACCAGTGTGGCTACCTACAGGACAGTGTACAGAGAAATTCAAATATTCCAAAGCCTTATGGAAGTGACAGAGAAACTGCAGTCGTCCCTGTCCTCACCCAGTCTTATATTTTTCCAAAGCAGGAGAAAGTCTCATCCAGATTTAGATTTGCTTTTTTTTTTTCTAAAAAAAAAAAAAAGAAGAAGACATCAGTGTACTAAATGTTTACAAAAGAATCAGTAACTATCTACTGGAAAGTTTGCCAGACAGAATCCTTGGTTAAATATATTATGTGGTTTCTACCTACTAGACAGAAGACCACACCGCATTTCATTTTGAATAACCCTGCCATTAAAATGGCAATGTTTTTTACAGGGTAGTGATGGAGACTGTTTGCCAATGAGACACCTTCTACCAGATGGCCTCTCAAAGTCACCTACAGGACCTACAGAGCAGATGAGTGTACTTTGAGGCTCTGTGTCTGAGAAAGGTACTGTCAGCACTGAAAAGGAAAGCCCACGAGTCAACAGAAAATTTGGTTTCTCACTGTTGCCAGTTCTTTGGACTCTGCAAACACAAATATTCACTGCAGGAAAGAAGTGCCTGAAAGAAAGATACTGTGGGCTGCTTGGAGTTGCTGCTTCATGCCACCCACTATACTAACTCTTAAAAATAGGACTGCATTAAAGTAATCCCTACACATTTCCTTTATGTAATGGTGGTTGAGCACTGGTACCCAAATGTCCATATCCCTCTACCATGGCATTCTGTCTTAAATTACAGCCACTTGATGTTAATTTGCATCCCTAGAAATTACTGAATATTTTCTGTGTTTTACAGAAGGTGTAACAGGAATATTCTTCTTGGGATGAATCAATATCAGCTTATGCCAAGAGAGAGAGTATTTTACAGTAGTTACTCTTTCTTTTTTTTCCCCTGCCTCATAGAGAGTCATTAATTCCGTGGGTGATTCTAATATTAAGTGTACATGCATGTGGTAGGTGGGTGGCAGAGAAAGTTATTGATTATTATATGGACATATCTGCCAGAGCTCATACTAATGTAATTAGAAATCCATTGTGAAGAATAATGAACTATGCACATAGCTTAATGGCAATCTTTGGAATAATTCTTTATAATGAGGGTATCAGAATAGATAACCATGGAGAATGAAGACCTCTGCTTACAGAAGGCAGGGGTGGAATAACCAGTGGCAGAGCAATCCAGTGTAGTGTGACTGCTCTTTGTAACACACATGTACTGCTTATTTATTTAGACAAAACTGCTACAAAACATCATAGGGGGTTGGATGCATATCATCCAAAATCTTTTCCTGGAGGAATGGTCTAAAAAGATAACAGGACAAATTAAATCTATGACAGTTTCTCTCTGCTTTGACTCAAGAGGAATGAAAATCTACTGAACTTAGAAGAAAGGGCTTCAGTGCACTGGACATTAAAGTCTGGCCCAGAGATAATTTTCTGACCTTACAGCTCTAGGCTACATCTGGTTAGAAGGTCCCTAGTTGGAAGGGAATTATTTATAAATTGCATTGCTGCAATAGTGGAATTAGAGAGATGCCATCAAAAAGCTCAGGAAGGAATTGTTTTGCCATTCCTACACTACAGCTGTATATTTTTCCACTAACACTTTAGATTCATACCAGTTTCAAACACTGAGGTGAAAACACACGCTGAAGAGCACATACCATGTTGTAGGAAAGATAAGTACCCTTGGACAGCAGCTTGGATTGTAGCAGCTCTGCGAATCTCTCCATTGGAGGGCAAAAATTAGTCTAGCTATCTGTTTCTAAAGAACTTTATGAAACAGATCTTTTCTATAGAAATTTCTCTTCTACAGAAATCCTGAAAGTTGCTAAAACCTTCTGAGAATCACTAATCAACTCCAATTTCTACTACTTTTGGCAGATGTTCAGGGTGCTCAGCATCTCACAAGGATTTTACCTTGACTCTCACTAGAATGGAGCATCTAATTTAAGCAAAACAAAATTCATTTACTGTGCTGCAGTCTATAGCAGCAACCATCTCATGAGAGAGAATCAAACCTCCAAAAGACTAGCTGTGAATGCAGAAATTAGATCTGCTGAGGACACATCAGCAAGACCAAACAAGGACACAAAGAGGAAGATTTGCAAATTAAAATGCTTAAATTATTAGTAAGTATCCAGGTACATGCAGTAACCGTGAACCTCATATTTGACATTCTAATTAACTCTGAATAGGAATCTGAGCAATTGCCTCAATATTGTTGATGAAAAGCTTGACAAAAGGATATAGCTGGTTACAATTAGATTTGTATGGGATAAAAGTCTGGCAACCATGATGTTGACTTCTATAACATCCAGCAGTGGATATATATGTAAATCCAGGTGAACCTCTGTGGGCAAAAGTTTAAAATGGGTCACCTGCCCTGATAAATCTACTTCCTAAAACTTTAGCATTCATATTTTAAAATAGTAAATTCTACTTGTCTCTGTCACTTGTAAAGTGGATACTATTATCCACCACAAAATGTCACTGCACAGCTCTAATGGCTGGTCAATCTTTTTACATCCAGAATATCTTTGGATGGAAAATTGCTTTCCCACATTGTTTTTCGGGAAAACCTGTCCATTGGACTACCATTTATAAACAAATAGGGAAATGAATGTGGCAAATGTTTCTATTTTCCACAATGGAGAATTTAATTTAAAAAGGAAAAACTGTATTTTTACAACAAATATACATATATTATAGCTTCACTGAAGGAATGTAAGTTGTCTTGAAATTCTTCATAGAAAAAAAAGGCATGACTAGCTCATGTGTTTGTAAAATCTTCTGAAATCCATGGAGATAGAGGCATATCCTGACAGCCGCCTTCTCACTGTGTGTCACATAGAAGGCCCTGAGTGTGAGCAAGGCCAGGAGTATCTAGCAGAAAATTACAAATGGCTACATGTGCAATTTTAATTAATGAACCGGTGACCTGACAATGCAGTATTCAGGAAACGCCAGCTGGTAAAACTCTATACAACAAAATGAGGCTAAGCAACTGGAAAATCACTAACAGCACAGTGTCTTTTTGTGGCATCCCAGCTAAAGAGATCCACGTACTTTAAAAAGAAACACAAAAGCAAATGTTTAAATAAAAAGTATGATACAAACATCTTTGTTATCAGTATTTCTCTTGTAGGAAATATTCTTTTATTACTACACTAAGTTTAATTGCATTAATAACAGTGTAAGAAATATCTTCAAAGCATTTAAATACAATAATGAGTTAAGGCTGTTCAAACGCTTTACAGAGTAGAAAATAGAGCCTGAAAAGACTAGAGTTAGTTCTGTGTCAACACTAATATCAAAACATAGTTTCCTGGTCCTTCATTTTTACACTCAAATACCGTTATTTCTGAGTAGATCCATTTTAAATGTGAGTGCAATGTATTAGATTTAAAAGTGGAGTTTAAATTATTAAAATTACTTCTATTAGCTTCAAGAACCATGGCTCCATTTAAGCAAATGAATTAAGCACATTCTTAAGTATATTTCTATTGAGTTAAGCTGTTTAGCAAATGCTTTCCCTGCAGGCCTACTGAAGCCAAAAGCATGTAAGCATACGCAAAATTTGGGGATATACTTAACTGCATGGTTTTAATGGAGGTGCAACACTGAATTTGAGATTAATCTTGGACCCAGGATTCCACTGCGTATGAGCAAATGAGCAACTGCATGGCTATGTTTTGGTTTCGCCCTTATCACACAGTAAAAATACAGTTGGTAAAGAAAAAAAAAATTTAAAATCCTTTCCAAGTGTTTATGGAAAGGTAAATGCCAGGAATTATTAATGAGGTGGTACCAGAGGCAAACAGACTCCAAAGCAGGGAAGGAAAAAAACCCACAAGCACTAGACCATTCCATCCTCTGTCAGTGCATAATAAACACTGTGGTCTTCCATCCTATAATTCACCAGATTCAATATTAGGTCATTTAAGAATCCGTGTGTGACACAAATAGAAAAACAAGTTAGCAGCAGAAATGTAATGATTAATTTTACATGTAGCAAAGAGGTCTGCATGCCTATTCAACTCCTCGGAAGCCCCTTGACAGCAGATTTTTTATTTTTTTCTTTTTAGTCTACGATTGACACAGTGTTCCTGATGACTTGAAATGAGGTTGTCAGGGGGAATGAATATCCCTTATGAGGAGGTTTCACTGCCAATGGGCATTAAACAAGCAGTAACACTGTCCCACAAAAATGAATGAAATTAGTAGCTCCCTTTGTATTGGCAGGGCAATATATATTAGTAAACAAGAAAGCATGAAGCTAAATGATCATTTATAGCAGCACAAAGACCACTCTAGTCCCAGCATCTGCATATTTATTAGTTGCTGTGATATGGCCAAATGCTAGAACCTAAATTACAATGAGATCCAATGTACAACTGAGAATAGGTAGCCTGAATTAAACAAACGTGATTGCTGGTTGTTCCCTTTCATCTGGAAGAATGATTGTATGGTACCCGTATTTCAATAAATATGCAGTGATGATACTATTAGGAATTGGAATAGTTGTTGAGTCATAGGACTAATTAGCAACTTTATGACTGATAAGTGAAAGAAAATGTTATATAACTTACCAAATTGCTTTATATAATCACACAATCCCAATGAATATTTGCTGGGAACAGCAGCAATAGGCCCAACCCTGTACCTAGCCACAATAATGGGAAAATCCCCACCAGTTTTAATAAGAATAAGGAACATTTTAATAATTGGTAGTAAAAGTTCCCCATATTTTTAGAAGTCCATTTTATCCTAAGAATTACTTATAAGAGCTGTAGTGTAATATGTCCACAATGAAATGAGGAAACACTTCCACAGGTCTCCAGAGTCTGGATAATATGAAATTTTCATGTGAATCCTATATTTGTAAATCTTCCTGGTGGGTCCCTAATTAATTCTTTCCAGAAGTAGTATATAAAAGAAATAATTTGAAGCAATGAACAATAAAGTTTACAAAATAAAAGGGAATTTCAAAATCTTAACTTTACAGACGACATCCAGGACAACTAACATCCTGTATTTCACTGCTCAGGACAGTGGGACTGAATAGTTCCAAAGGAAACCTCAAAAAGGATAAGCCTCCAAAACTTGGATTGTCTGATCTCAAGACACAAACACAAATGTCATGTCTTTTGGCATTTGATGAATTAGGGGTGTTGGAGCCTGGAAGGAAGAGAGACCTTTCTTTGGAGCAGGTGGCCCTGAGTATGAACCATTCATATCTTTATACCTCCTCCCACCAAGCTTTCTCCAGACGCACTGGGCTCAGGGGAGCTTTTCCCACTGATGTTGCAGGGCTTTGGGCTGTGAATTTACTCAGCATCTGCTCTCTGGCAGACAGAACAGTCTTTGGGCAAAAGTTCAGGCAAGTTCCTATGTGATTGAATTGGATCCAGGTCTTAAAAAAGCTTTATAAAAGAGAAAAGCAAATGTCCAGATCTAGAGAATCAAAGCTACTAAATAGCTGGATGAAGTCATGTGGCAAACAGACATTTTCTTTCAAGGAAGTAGTTGTATGGCTTTGGAGACAGGAACAGCCTTCTCTGCTGAAGACAATGAACAAAGGGTCACCAAGGTGTGGCAGCACAAAGTGCTTGACACAAACTTTCAGGTAGGCTACCCTCTAGCGACTGCTCCACACAGTCTTCAACCAAACTGTTAGCTTAGGCACAGAATAATAATGTAATAATTTGAATTGCAGCAACTGCAATGTCATCATTCAGCAGCGGAGCAGCTTCTAATAGTGTTCTGTAGCTCAAGGGAGTGAGCTATTTGGTTCAGGACTGCAGTTTTATTCTGCAGGAAAAACATGTGGAACAGCAGAAAGCTACACTGCACCGGAGCAAACAGTTCTCGGAGGTACTGTGTGGGCTCACCTCATATTAAACACTGTTTTCTCAGCTTGCTTGCTGTCATTTCAACCAGTGGCAGGTTATTCATTGTTGAGCTGGATATGTAGCAACTTTTTAAAATACCACTGTGTTTCCTTTGGTTTGGACTTAAGCAATTAGTGGAAGTTTAAAGCAGATTGCTGTTCCTGAAAGGTTATCTCCTTTAAGTGTAGCATCTCAATGCCTTCAAAGACAGTTGAGATATACACGGCCAAGAAGAAGAAAATAGAAACAGCCACCAACAGAAGAGCCGAAGAACCTAGAGGATGCAAGACCATCTGGGCATGGAGAAAACAATGACAGCAAATGGAAAGAGAGCTTATGTTGGGCATCCCTGAACTCTTGACGCATTCGTATTACTTATTTTACTGAGGTGGAAGATGGATTAATTGTTAAATAAATACAGTTTAGAGCTGGACAAAATAACTCCAATGAACAGGCTCATCAGCAACAGAATTTATAACACTTTGTAGCAATAAAGATATTTTCTTCAAGACCACGTAATATTTACAGAACTTCATCCATTTTACAGTGGTTCTGTGAAGCTCTTCAGAGCTTGTCAATGCAGTTGTAGGAAGCAAATGAAAAATCTCAGCCCAGGGAAGAGGAGTGCTACTTGTTGTAAAGACCATATACTGAACCGTCTGGAAAGTTCATAGCAGAACAGTCTGTAAAAGAAATAATAGAAAAAGTCCCAAACAAAAATGCTTTGTAGAATTTTAACATCTTTTTCTAATGGCTATTGAGAGTTTCCTGCCCCCTGCTTTCTCCTCTCTGCCTCAGCTAGACCTTCTTCTTCCCAGCAGTCAGACAACTGGCTTAATTGCAGGTTTGAGTCCAGAACTGCGATGCCGGGTGGTCATTGTACTCCATGCTTCCAAACATAAAACTCTGGAATGCAGGGGTTCGGCATAACAGTGATTTTCTATGCCTTCTATGCTAGGGGAGCTATTAGAGATGGATGATACCAGCAGCAGCAAACTTGGCCTTGACCTCCCAAATAAAGATACAGTACACCTGTGTGACCTGTATAGAAGGTCAAAAGAAAGGGGAAGCTTTGTAGGCCATGACACTTCTCCTGACTCCTTCTTGTAAAAACTTCTCAATATTGAAGATTTTAAAGTTTCTTTGGCTTGACGAAGCAATACAATACATACAATTATTAATACTGTAATTACTATTAGTACTGTCTATTGTGAGTAGATAGTACACTTACTCATAGGCAGCATAAGGAACATGAATATTCTTTCTTTTTGACTTAACATTCTCCTCCTCTCTGTTCTGAAAACATTTTTCTGAGATCATATCAGACAGTTATCCATTCAATTTTATGATGTTTATGAAGATGGAGTCTCTGACTCCATTAAATTTGAGCTTGCTTTTCCAGGGAAGCCCCACATTCCAGCAGCAGACTTGCTTTAATTTATAATCTTTACTTTGCCTTATAACATAAATGCCAGGATGATGGAGAGCTGCCTTTCTAGGTCAAACAATTGTAGAAGAGTCAGGGAAAGGCTGGAGGGGAAATGCCTGTTCAATCAAGAAAGTTCACTAATGATTTCTAAAATGTCTTAATTGCTTCAGCACAATCTACAGGCATCCCTTTCATGCCTCAGACAGGACAAATAACTCAGTCTAATATTTCAGAATTAGCAACTTGCTGAAGTAACCAGACTATAATCTTCCTAGTCATGGGTTAGAATTTTTGAGGTCTCATCAGCACACCACAGCTTCTTTCTTTAAGTGTTTTGTGTAACTGCAGGCTTATCTTCAAAGAGCAGATGTATGAACTATCATTTTTGATTAAAGCCATCCAGTTGGAATAAAAAAAAAAAAATCATCTGTTCACTGCAGTTAGAATCGTCTATTTTAAATACATTTACATATTCCCTTAGCTGTCCAACTATTTTTTTCCCCCACTTTCCCTTCTTTTTGCAGCTTGGAATCCTGCCACGTTTATATTTTGTACTAACTACTCAGGGTCCTAATTAGCAGAAATGGGATGTCAGCAGGGTACCAGCCAGCAAGGGAGGCTTTTTGCTTCATTGGGAAGATGTGCAGCATGTGGCATGGATCAAAATCTTTGCATCCCATGCAGAGAACAGCATGACGTGAATTGCAGAGCAAGGTAAATGGGAGAATTTGGGTATCTTGGAAATCTGTGAATTGGCAAAAAATGCCAATTCACACGTTTTAGCTATAGGCAAAATGAAGGGGGTTTTGCCAGCAATAAGGCAAATTAATCCAAAATTTAGTATTTAAGCATGTGACATACTAAAAAATAATCTGCAGTTCTGGTTTCTGAGCCCACAGCTGTTCTGCACAGCCTAGTCCCATTGACATCTAGGGCTAGATAAAAATGAGAGATTTGGATGCGACAACAGATATTGCAAAGTCTCACTTTAGCTGCCTGGCCCCCATGAGAACTCCAGAGTCCTCCAGAACATATAGATTGCCTGCAGAGCACAGGGTGACCTACATGTCTCAGATAAGGTCCAAAATGAACAAGAAGGGAGCTGATTTGGCAGTAGTATTAGCCACCAGCAAATAGCAAGGACAGTGATGTATCTCATATCATGCCCCGTTCAAAGACTATGTCCCCTACTCAATGTTACCCCATGCCTCCACCACATGGAAACCACAGCTTATGAAAAGATGGAGGGAAGATTCATATTTGGATGTCTAATTTGGATGTCTGTGGAAGAGAACTGGATGTCAGTGTCATTAACTGCAAGAAATGGACATAGAATGTAAAACACAGAGACAATAGAATAAATGATGTCTATTCCTATGTCTATTTCTCACCATTTTTTGGAAGGTGAATCTACCATCAGATCTGACTAAGGCCTTCTTGCTTGTTTTGTGAAATCCTATTTCTGAAGACATTTGAGGAATTAGTAAGTAGACATGGGTCTACTTACCCTGTGATGTCTACTACATGGGTCTACTTACCCTGACATCTGTGATGTCAGCCCCATGGGTCCTCAGTTAAACATCTGAACAGAACAAACTGCTCTTACTCTCCTTACTTCACTAGGGCTATGATATTTGGGGAGATTTTCTGTGGACATTTGGGAGAGAAGGAACCGTGTGGAGTGTTCTCTACAAATGGTGACTGAAACAGATGCTTATCACAAGATACAAATTTGATGTAGAGACCTCACTTGCACAGAGTGAGATTCATTGATCATGGAAAGAACAATTTCACCCAAGAGTCCCTCAGTAAATCAAAACAATTTAGGTTTGAAGGGGCTTCTGGAGGTCCTTTAGCTCAGCCCTTATCACAGGATACAAATTTGATGTAGAGACTTCACTTGCACAGAGTGAGATTCATTGATCCATGGAAAGAACAATTTCACCCAAGAGTCCCTCAGTAAATCAAAACAATTTAGGTTTGAAGGGGCTTCTGGAGGTCCTTTAGCTCAGCCTTCTCCTCAAAGCAGCGCTAACTTCAAATATAGACGTGGAGTCACTTCTTCACAGAGTGTGCAATAGGGGACACTTCTGGTCCTTCATCATGTCATATTGGGATATTTTCACAGGGCTAGAAGCACGGTCTTTCTCACTACGATGGGGCTGTGTCCATTAAGTCAGAGATGACACTGCTGAAACAGGAAGAAGGGCCAGAAGAGAACTGGTGTAAGTGAGATATAAAGGCAGAAAAAAAGAACATCAGAAAGGGAAAAAGAGACTGAAAGCCAAGCTATAGAGAGTCATGCCTAGGAAGAAGCCAGGAAAGGACAAAAAATTGTACAAAGAATAGAAATATAGTTCTCCATTTCCTGATGCAATCCTTGGTGCTCATTTTCAGCACATTGTTTTCTGCCGCCCACATCTACCAAGTGCACAAAGACAAAGAACAGTGGGTTGTAGGTGGCAAACCTGTTGATTTGCATGTGTCCAGGCATTTCCTGTATTATTCATTGCTTAACCTTGGCATTTGTAAAAATATAGAAAGGGTACAAAATCAAGAGAAAATTACTTACCCTTTATGGGCACAAACTTACCACTGCAGCGCTATGTGTGTTTCTGACTAGTCTGTCTGTCCCTCTCTTAACAGAAATACAGCAATAACAAAAGATGCAATCAGGAAGGTAGAAACATGTGGGTTGCAAGGTCAGATTGATCTAAGAAATGATCTGTCTTTTCTTCTCGCCTTTGAACTATATATCCATTGCAGCTCCAATTCTTTTCAACAGACACTCAGAATAGCAAGGAGGATTTCAGTTCTGAAATGGACAGGAAATCCTCTTGAGACTAGACATAATTTTAGATACACAATGAAGTGGAATGGACAATGCCAAGAGCAGGTGTGTTTTTCACATGTTTTTTGATACATATATAAATATATATATATAT
>NW_009631765.1:0-5800 GCF_000690535.1 Cariama cristata
GGGCTGGGGGTGGCTGTGGCCTAGGTGACAGCTTCGGTTACCGCTGAAGAGGTGGTTGTGTCTCTGTAGGGATCCAGGTGCGCCATGACCAGGAGAACGGTTACATGCACCACAAGTTCGCTATCGTGGACAGGAGGATGCTCATCACGGGCTCCCTCAACTGGACCACCCAAGCTATCCAGAACAACCGGGAGAACGTGCTGGTTGTGGAAGATGCTGAGTATGTGAAGCCTTTTCTGGAGGAGTTTGAAAGGATTTGGGAAGAATACAATCCCATGAACTACAGATTTTTTCCCAAAGACAATAAATGATTGAGCTGCCGTACAGGGCTGGTGGAGTACTTAACAGATGGCATTCGTGGACTTTATTATGAATAGACATCATTGTATTATCCATCTGGCTGTAATTTAGGCAAGCTTCTCTGGGGAAGCAAAGTGCTCTCTACCCTAAAGTGCCGCAGGTCTCTTGCCGTGCCTCATTCCCGTGCTAGAGGGAATGACCCAACTGTTCAGTGAGTTGTTTTCTGAGGATAGTTGTGTTAGGACTGCATTCGCAGAGCTTAAAACTACGGGCAGGCTCATTGCCGTGCCCTGGTGCAGATGAGGTGTGTTCATACGGTGCTGGGTAGGCGCTTCAACAGCGAAGTGGACATTTTCCAACTTGGGATACTGCAGGATGGACTTGGAGCCCAATGGCTCCTCTACATCAGTAACTCGAAGAGTCAAGAGGGCTACAGCAAAGTTAGAGTTTATATAGAGGGATTAAGCACCTTAGTTACATTTCTTGTTGGCATTAATTGTTGAAAGTTTGTAAAAGGAAATTTGTGGGAAATACAAAGGCAGAAATTAGAAGTACGTTTTGACTGTGTACATGTTCCCTTTGGTTTAAGATTAGCAGAGCTCTGGCGTAAAACATGAGAACATACACTAATGACAGCTCGTCTTCCAGCAGGCAAGTGTGGGGAAGTCTGGAAGGAAGGGAGGGAAACTGTTCTTTGGGATCAGTCGGTTTTGAGAGCAGGCGCGGCTGGAGTTGAGTCACCGGCTTCAGAGCGGAGGGGTGGAAGGAAACATTCGGGTGGTGGGACACTGTGTGCTGCTTGGTTCAGTGACTTCGCCTGCGCTGGCCACAGCAGGGTGGGGGACAGCAAGTGAACAGCAGGAGGGAGGGAGGGAAGATCTTTGTCCCTACAGTCCAGGTTGGAACAAAGATGGCTGTAAACTTAAGAATTCAAAACTCTAAATAGCATTTGTGTAAGAATTACTTTATCCTGAATATAAAGTGCCTCAAATCTCTCAAAATGAAACAAGGTCTTAACATTTTGTTACCAGTTTTGCTTGATACAGTAGTGCTGTGATTGGCACTATTAAATAAACTATTTTCACAGAAAAGCTCAACGTCATCTCCTGGTTTTTGCGCTCCAGGCAGTCCTTGTGGGCTGGTCATTCCAAAGATCCAAATCATTAAAAACTCCTGTAGATCCTTAGGTGTTATTTAGGATACATGGAGCAACATCAACAGATTGCAGATTTGTTCTGTCTGTTTGAGAAAGTTGGCCTGGGTCTGGGGGGAAAAAGCATTACTGTTACCTGTGGCACAGCAACTATGGAAGAAGCTGAGGAAGGTCATTCTCTAGTAAATCTTGTTCAGCAGCATTAGATTTACACTACTTTAAACATGTTACTAATCTAATGCCACCGGTTGCATTTTCTTTGTGAAATGAGACTATAAAAGCAAAGAGCTCGCTCGTTTTCAGGCTCTGGCCTCTGCTCCTTTCTTTCTGTAGTAGTGTCCTTTTTGAAAGAAACACCTCACTACACAGCGTGCAAAGGGTGGTGCAAAAATAGTTTATTACGATATAGTTAATGTAAAGTTAGGTAATCATATTTACAAACTAAAAATGATCAGCTACATCCATGGGGAACCTAGCATGTCACACAAGGTTTTGTAAGGAATAAATACTGTGAGAAAAAGTGACGTTTCTATTACAGTGAGCAGTTGATGGGGAACAGTGGCTCTTAAAAAAGCACTGAAATAAACTGGAGTGGAAGGGAGAAGGGAAGGAGAGAGGAACTCACATCCTGAGAAACGGGAGCCTCCAACACCCATTCCCCTTCGCAGAAGGAAAATACCATCCATGAGATGTTATTTCCTGGACTATCTGTGCAGAAAATGCCCCTTAAATGAGGCCGTTCTGCCCTACGGATGGACAGAGCTCGAGGACAACTGTGCTTCCTCCTCCCCACCGCCGCACCGTGATCGTTCCTGGCTTTGAGCCGCAGGGATTTCCAGTAGCCCGTGAGGCTGCGGCATCCCGGCGCTGCCCGGGGACCACCGACCCTGCTCAGCTGCCGCTTTGCCACGTGGCCACATCGGAGGCGGAGGGCTGGCCGCTGCATCCCAGAAACTGGGAAATTACTCTTCCATCCTCACTACTCACAATGCTTTTGGGTTGTTTTCAGAGTGCAAGTGGTAGAGCGTGGTGCGTGCATGGTTCTAATCCAGAACGAGTCCCCTTCGGTTACAGGTCAGTCGTTGGTTAATGCTGTGCTCAGAGAAAACTAAGGCAAGCCTTCCGTTCTTGTTAGGACCACGGAGGAGGACTGACCATTAGTACCTGAACGGCCAGTGCCACTTCAGATATCACCCACAGGCTTGCAGGGCTTCCTTCTCTCTCCCCAAAACTTCATCCTTTCAAATAAACGATTCTTTTAACATCTCAAGTCATCCAGAACTCCAGGTCCCAGGAGGGCGGACACGGGTCAAAGGCTGCGCATTCGTATCTGCTTTCTACTTACCATAGTCTTTAGTATTTTACAACATACTTTACTGTCTAGTTTAAAACAAAGAGTGAGTGTTCTTGTCAACCCTGCACACAGGCAGTGCGTGAAGAAAGCATGAAGAAAATAATTTTAATTGCGCTCATTATTTACAAGTTCCTGGCCAGCTGGCTTAGTTCAGTTGGTACTAACTTGTCTGGCTCATCAGGTTTCTGCTAGTAAATCCCAGACCCTCGCTTTCTTTTAGTAGTCTCAAACCGAGGCAGGGCGAACCGCGGGGGCTGCCGCCTGCATTGTTTCCAGCCTGGTGCTCCCTGCTCCTGCAGCAGTACGTTGGATCGTTTCCTAAGAAGTGGTTTCTACTACAGGATCACGCAAGTTCAACTCAGTAGTAACTACGTTGTACTAAGTTATGTTTGAAGTTACATACTGTAAGTTACAGTGCACTTCCCTGCTGCTGCACAGCGGGGTCTGTTGATCCCTTGGAAAGTCCAAGAGCATCTTGAAGGTGCTGCAGGAGCGAGTTACAGCGTTAACACCGGTGCCTGCCGGACCCGTGGGCTCGCTGTACTCACTGCAGCAGCCCTAAGCTGCTGTACAAGGAGCACCGTGTGTGCTCCGTCACCGAGTAGTTGCCGCTGTTCTATATAACAACAGGTAACAGTTTGCACATGCACGGTGTTAATGCCACTATCAAATACAAGATTACTGAGTTCTCTCAGTAAAAAAAAAAAAAACAAACCCAAGTTTATAGCGCAGTAAGGTTACAGTTCTCAAACAGACTGTACACAATCTTTGGACAGGTATCTTCAAAACTAAAGGTGTAGGTCAGCAGAGAAAGTTTGAGAAGACATTTATAACAGTCATCAAAACCAAACAAAACAGTTTATCAGGGCAGATGGGGTGGGTTGGACACATTACACTCGGCGCTCCTCTCCCAACCCGCGCGGGGGACATCTGTGTTAGAACAAGATTTAAAAATCAAAACCACAACCTAGTCACAAAAGAGAACCCTCGACTAATTTCTGAGTAATAAATATTTACATTGCGTGCTTTGAATACTATACAGGTTTTAAATTACTTTTTTTTTTAAAAGAGAAGAATAACAAAGCTTTTTTTCTAAAAAAAAATGGAAAAAAATTACAGAGCAAAGGCAAGCTACACCGAGCGTGCATGTGCTTAAGTGTTCACAACAAAGTAAGTACTGAATCCGGCCCACGAAGACAATGCGACGGTCTGGTGGAAGTGCGATCAAGTCTAGAGCTGGTACAAACGTGACACGTTTTACGGTGCTGGGGGCAGCACTATTAATGCAGCCCAGGCCACCTCTGTTACAGAAAAACCAGAGACTTTGCTGGTTTGCAAGTCAGCACACAATTCTAGTTTTGAAGGAAACGAACACAATTTGCTGCTTTTTTTATACGTGGGCAAAGGAAAGGTCACATTTAAAGAAGGATTCAGTCTGTTTCAGGGGAGACGGTACAAATGGTAGGAAAATTTTACGCAGGAAAAAAAATACGACTTGGAGCCAATTAGAAGGTGTCTGTGTCTGCACCTTCGTTGCACTTGACTTTTCCTAGACCTCACATTTCAGTACTATCGATAGCGTAGAACTGGGTAAAACGCAGCAGCTGGCATTTCAGGCGTTACGCCATGCCTACGTGGTGCCCCGGGGAGGACCTGGAGCAGGATCCCTACGAGCCCTTGCCCCACTGTGCGTGGCGGGCGCCTGGACCACACCAAAAGGCAAAGGCCATGACCAGGGCCGTGCCGCGCTACCGCGCTGGGCAGCAGCACCGTGCAGAAGGGCTCTGAAAGCCTCCGGTGCAAGCAAGGAGCGCGTCCTCTCCTCCCCATACCTTTTCCTCCCTCTCCACACACTTTCTAATTTAAATAGTCAATGATTTCTCTCTCGAGATGGACAAAGCCTGGAGCAAGAAGAAGCAATAGGATAACTAAGGACCATTGCTATCAGTAACAAGCGTTCCAGCTGGCTTTTTTTTTTCCCCTCCTCCCGTATTTTAAAGCACTGCTCTCTGCAGAAATATTTCCGTTTTCAGCTGTTTATTGGTGCTGCAGTTTCTCTCGCTTTCTTTAATGTAAAGGCAGGTAATGTCCGGCCTCTTGCTTTGGAGAGATGCTTAAAAAGTTGGCAGGCTGCAAGCAGAGCAGAGCCCGAAGCCCGGAGCCCAGCCTGCAGCAGTAGTTCAGAACAGCTGCCACTGTACCACAGCATCTTCCCTCCTCCTCCTTTTCTTTGCGACCCCCAGAACTGACAGCTAATGCCGTAAGCGATCGTATTCAGCCTTTCCCCCCCTCCCGGGGAAGGGCTCTCCCAAAGGCTGCAGTGGATCCTGACGATGCCAAGAGCCCACTGCTCAGCCCCTGAGCCACCTTCCGTACAGCACAGCCAGGTTCTCTGGTTTAATTTTCAACTGACCCTAACTCCCCGGTGGAAGACGACACTGCCTACAAGCTACAGCACACCAGACCACCACTGCGTTCATGAAAGACCCCCCCTTTGCTTACCGATAAATATTCTAAACCCAGGAAGTTCAGCAATAAGATTACTTGATTTGACTTATTAAACATTGCCATGAAAGCCACGGCAATGGCAGCCAGTCCCACCCGTCCCGCCGCACACCGCGTTCCCTGCGGCTGTCCCCCTGCCACCCAACACTTTTTATTTCAGCTACATGTTGTTAGTGCCAGCGGCTTTTTTTTTCCCCTTCAAACCTGTCTGTTCTGCTTTGCTCAGCTATTTGAAGGTCCAGGGAAGGTGGCCACGATGTAGTCAATAAAAGTTCCCCGATGACAGCAAACCTCAGAGCAGCTGATACCCTGGATCTAAGCCTGTTCGTACGGGAATCCTAGCAAACCTCAATTCAAATCCTTTTACAGATGTTTCAGGGAGCCCACAAAAGGGGGGGGTGGTGATGAGAGGACTGACATTTTCTGTACAATAAGGTAAAAACGAACTAGAGGAAAGAGAGGAGAAGAAAAATCCAACTTTATTCCTG
>NW_009631765.1:5860-7326 GCF_000690535.1 Cariama cristata
TTGGGTGAAGAACCGACACGAGTGGCCCCGAAGTTATATACGAGCCCTTGCTTAGCATATGGGCACGTCTACAGGAAAGGAGCAAGAGCTGTACAAGTGTTCCCGGCTGACTTCTCCCCCCACTAAACATTTTTTTTTTTTAATACGTGTATAACTAAGAATACTCCCCTCCAGCCTCTCTTCACAGGGCAATTTAGGGGCAGAGCCCAGCAGAAAGTTCATCCCTGGACCCTCCCTGGCTTCAGTGCCCGCGTACTTTGCACAGCTCCCTCGGCCACTGCATTTTTATCGCATCGTCTCCTGCCTCCCTGCGCCATCCACCACCAAAGTGCTGCCACCTTTGCCAACGCGCTACAGCGCCTTCCCGCCCACCCTCACCCCCTTTTTTTTAAAAAAAAAATATCGTATTAATGTATTTACACATGCGGAGTGAAAAAGCTGGGGACGATCCCCAGGCGATCGCTCCGCGTGTGCCCTCCACTTACCCAGCGGTTCTCTACGTTAAGAACTAAGGCTCAAAGCAGGAGCACTGGCAAAGAAATCAAGTGCTCTTCCTCGCTAGGCTCAATGCCCAGTCCCAGGCAGGACACTAAGCTGCAAGAGAGGATTTCTTAGTTTAAGCAAGTGTACCGCAGAAAACATCCCTTCGTGCGGAGCCTGAAGATGCTCAGTGGCAGGATCCCGTGTCAGAAAGGGTCCAGTTTGTGTCCCCCACACCACCGACACGCCAATGCAAATAGCAAGGTACAGAACTGCTACTCCTCACGCTTAAACTAAGTGCTCCTGAGCAAATGAAGTATGCAAAGAAAAAGCAGGATTTGCCAGGGGTTGTAAGAAAGGTCAGGGTCCACATGGTGAGGAGACCAGCGCGTGTTCTGCTCGATTGGCTAAAAAGGACAAAGTCCTACCGTATGTCTTAAGAGAGGAGAAAAAGGAGGAGGAGGAAGGCATCCTCCTGGAGCCAGTGACCTCTTGTAATGGAAGAGCAATGACAACGACAAGGCCTACATCCCGTCCTAATGCTGCATCCCGAGGCCTCTGCCAGGAGATCACAGCTGCCAGACAGCAGAGCTCACCCCGGACCCGGAGCAGCCGGGGATGAAGTGTAAAGTGTAAAGGTTATCCCTGCTGAGAGCTGGACAGATGACTTTGGATGGGCCCGAGCCAGGCACCCATCTCCCGACACGACCAGAAAGGCGTATATAATGTACAAAACACAATGGATGGAGCCACCTTCCCACCCAAGTCATAGATCGAATTTAGATGAACCTGGGCCACAGCACTGACATCTCTGCTGGTCCTGCAATCTACTCTGCTTAGCAAGCGTTCCTGTCCCTGCTTTAAGACTGCCTTTAAGTGCTCACAGATGCCACCAAAGTGTCACCTTCCCAGCTGCTGTGAACACGGGCACCTGAACACGCACCCTTCACCCAACGGTGAGGTTACACCACAGACCCAGACCGCTC
>NW_009631765.1:7357-29943 GCF_000690535.1 Cariama cristata
CTTCAGGCAAGTGCAAGACGCCGGCAGGGAGAGCGAACCCCCCCCAGGACTAGTGACAACGGACTCGTTTCTTCCAGAACTGGACTTCTAAGCACAACAAACGCAGGCACATCTGACCTGGAGAAGGCAGAATTTGGAAAGGGTTACAACCAGGGAGAGCTGCATCTGCATCTCCTCAGCTGGAAGGGAAGCAGGACCCCATGCCATGGCTATGAAAAGCCGCTGCTAAGCATTACCAACGCAGATGGGTTTATCAACAACACTCTATGCTTTAGATGGCCATTAGCTAGCTCAGCGTGGTCAAAGCAGTCATTTCCACAGCCCCAGGACAGCACTAAGGTGCCCATTCCCACTTTGGGGCATCCCAGTTTGGACTCTCATCATGCAGGCAAGAAGCTGATGGCGAGCAGCTTTGGGTGCACAGGGCACATTCCTCTGCGGTGGGATGGGAGGAGGACTAAGGCGGCTGCTGACTGATGGGTGAAAGCAAACACAACGTAAGGAGCAGCACCGACACTCCTGGGAGTGGCTGATGGCTGATCAGAAGTGGTCCAGGTGGGTCATGGCTGGGAAGGTTCCCGGGTGCTCCAACGCTCAGATCATGGAAAGCGCTACGGTGACCCTGGATTAGGGTGAGTGGCTGCACACCAAAATATCTTAGAGGGCACGCGCCTGCTGACGAGGGAAAAGCCTTTGTATCCGAGCGGTTGAGCATCTTTCCTACCCTCCTCCTATCTTCAGGACTTCCATGTACACTCACAGATTCCAGAGGATCACAGCGGGAGAGCATCCCCGTACGTGCTCTGCCCGCTGCACGGCGCTGGGGACAAGTGGGGCTCCTACGGGCAGGACCAGAGCGCTGCCATGTGCTGCCGCGAGTGCCCTGGGAGGTGTCAAGCCGAGCACTTGACCATGGCAAGGCCACACAAGCTGGACGAGAGCCTGATCCATGCTGCAGTTAGGTGGTACCATCTTCTGCTGAGGGTCTGGTGGCTGAAAGAGACTTACTGCTCTGAGTGGGAGGATGAGGGCAAACTCTTCAGCACCCACCATGGTCCAACCTGGCAGGGCTAGCGATGGCTGTCACCAGCCCCGTGGCACTCACCGCTCCAAAGCCGCAGTGACAATTTGCTCCGAGGGCTGCGCTTGTACCGCCCGTCTAAAACAGACCCCAAATCAGCCACGAAAGCACACAGAGCTGCCTGCTTCAACCCTGCGTGAACTGCCTGAAAGACAAGAGGAAGCTTTGCTCCACGTGAAGCCTAGGGCGTATCTTTAACAGCCCAGCCCGAGCTGATGGAGGTCGCTTGGCACCTGAACGGGGCTGCGAAGCCAACATGCCAGAGCGCTGCTTCAACCCTGCTCCCGGCCAGGGCGATCGGTAAGGCAGGACCTGGGGTCTTTACAGGTGGCATCTTGAAATTTATCCCGGGATGAAGCCACTGTGCCTGGGCAGCCCTGCTGCAAAGCAGCGTAGGCTTCTTCTAGGAAGACAACCTCTGCTCAGCTGGCTGTGTGCTGCATCTAGGGCTACCAGCTCCCTCAGCTCACTTTGAATTTGTTCATTGGCCTCATGGCTAAATTGTACGCTTTAAATACAAAAGCTATTAGGACTGAGAAGGTCTGAAGCACATACTGGTTTTTAGACTTTTATTTCAGGAAAAGATTAAAGAATTAAAATAGGAGCTGCCCTGCTGACAAGAAGAGTTGAATTCAAGAAGCTGATAAAAAAGGAGCATTATATGCATTGAGCACTGTGCATTTTCAGTCAATATTGGCTCTACTTTCTACTCTACTTTCCTTTGACTAGGAAAAGGGAGTTTCACATGCGCACAGACCCTGGGATACACGGGACTCAATGAGAGGAAGGGAGTAACAGCAAAAAGAGAGTGCTGGGCTTGATCTAACAGAGGCAAGAAAGTGATCTTACAGCTCGGCCCCCGAAACACCGACTCCGACCACCAGCGAGACGGGAGGCAAAGACACGCCGACGGGGCGGACCCGATGGTGCACTTGAGTATCTGCAGCTCCCTATACACAACCACCTGGGCAACCACCAAAGCTCGCCGGGCTTTGGCATCGCCTACATTCAGGATACGGCACAGTCACGGGGCAGGAGAATCATTTCTTGCATCCTTCTCCAGCGAGATGTCAGTGTTGTACCTCCAGGCTGCGTACGCCGGCACAGACTTGCGCTCCCTGACAGCTTCCCCCAGGCTTTCCCCCCTTGTAGGTGCAAGTAATGCAATTGAGATCAATGGTTAATTAGGCTCCTGGCGTGCTCTAAGCACTGGGTCTCTTGACAGCAGTAAGAGCTGGGTACGGCCGACACCACCCAGGCCCTGCTTGCGTACCAAAACGGTTGGTACGACAGAGCTAGCTTATTAACAGGCTACTGAGCCTTAATACTGACACTTAGTGTAATGGTTTACAGTAGAGGAAGGATTGTCCTACAAAGCGCCGAAGAGATGGGGCGGGGGGGCGGAACCCCACCCCGATCCCTTCCTCTCCCTCTCAAGAGTCTCTGGAGCATCTCACAAGCAGGGAAAGGAGCTGGAGAGGTGAGAGGGTGGTGGGGGGCACCGCCACTGTGGCACTGGGTCCCGTCAGGGGCGTCAAGACGAATGACAGCAAGGACAGTCGTAAGGAACGAGAGACAAACGGTGCTGGTGCTGTGCTGCCTCAAGCTGGGAGGTGCGCGTGGTCAAGCGGAGCGGGGAGAACTAGTCTTTCTTCAAGTCCCTGGATTCAAAAAGCTTCAGGCGTTCTTGCACAGTCAGGCCTTCCTTCAGACTCTGGGAGAGACAAAAGACAGACAGGGTCGGAGACGGGCGGGCAGGAGGCAGCGGCGGGCATGTGGCACACAGAAAGGGTGCGATGCTCAGGCAAAGGAGACGTGGGCAGCGGGAGAAGGGCCTCGGTGGCGGAGAGATTAGTGGGACACGCTAAGAGAAAACACACGGTTATGGAGGGCAGTTACTGGTGAATGGTGCCTAGAGAGAGGGTGAGATTGCAAATGAACCCAGCGGCGTACCAGAAGCAAATGAGAGGTACACCATGCCGCAAGCGGGATTAGCTCGACTCAGAAAACGAATGCCGGAGCCTGCGGTGCAGCAGTGGGTGGGGGAAGTTCAGCAGAGCTCCGACACTGCAGGAGCTCCGGACAGGTCAGTTCGGATCTGCTACACTAAAGCACCACGGTGCTGAGCAGGACCTGCCCACCAGTCCTGCCTGCCTGCCTGCGGTACGGCAGCGCCAACCAAATGTCTGCCTATCATCTGGGACGGTCCTGGCTCCGCTCCATGTGCAGGCTTTGCTTAAGCAGCCCTGGAAACTGCGTTTTTTTGTTGCCAGTGACAATCCCACCCTTTCTCTAACCCCAGCCTGGGGGCTCTCCCAAGCCAAAGCTGCCTCTACTGCACAGGGTTAGACAGAGGACTTGCTAAATGCTTGCTTCAGGTCTAGCAGGATCTGACGGCTGAGCAGATGCAGCATCCAGACTTCAAGGCACAACACTCAGTCAGCCAACAGAAAAGCCTGCCCTGCGAGCCCTCAGCATTTGGATTTGTGAAACCTTTTTGCCTACACGTAGGGACCCAAGAGAACGGCAACAGGAGGGGTACAAACCCAGAAGCAAATTGCTCGACCCCTGTACGACAGCTTTAACCTGAAGCTAGCCCGAGGAGACGCACAAGCCTAAAGCCAGCCTTCCCTCCTTCCTGCAGCCCCAAAACTGTGGCGTAAAAGTTTCAGGGGAGAAGAGCATCAGACAGTGAATTGTCCCTGCTTGGTGCTGCTGGGGAGGCACAGACATCTCCCTACCCAACAGCCAGGCCCAGAGAGCAACGGCTCTGCCCCTGCGCGCTGCAAAGGCGGTCGCTGCCGGGACAGGCAGGCAGCTGCCTGCAAGCCCACTCCTTGCAACTTCCAAGGAATTCACTCTGCAGCTGGAACATGATTTGCTTTACAAACCAAGACACAGCTTCAAAAGGCACAGACCTGAATGCAAAGCCCCTTTTATGAGCAGGCAGCCATCTCCCCTTTTGCTTTTACTTCCCTGACCGTGGTGCCAGAGGACTGTACAATCACAGCAGCAAGTTAGACTTTTGGGCTGGGTTTTCTTTAACGTGTGTTTATCAAGGCAGGACTCCATGATAAACTTGCCCCGAGGCTGTGCAGATTCCCATGGTTACTGTATTTCTTTAAATGTTTCTCCTCCCACAGGTCCACAAATACAGAACAGCTTTGCGAAGCAGCACGGAAATGAAAGCACTAAAATGGATTGGTTTGAATTTACAGATGCTGTGTGCTTTCTTTTCACCGGGCAGCAGAGTCTCTTGGGATGCGAGCCTCGGAGCACACACTTCCTAAAGGAAGTTTACTTTGGGCCTCTTTAAATGGGCAGCAACTCGTGCATTCCAGTTTATACATCTGATTTCTCATTAGACGGAAGGAGACAACAGAAACCATTAGACTCTTCTGCCTGATGGTACAAATTCCAGCAAATTCACCCCTTAAGCACTCTCACAACCCATTGGAGTTGCTGATGAGGGGAGCCTGATGAAGGGAGACTAATGTAGGATGAAATCGGTGACAAAGGGATCCTCCATCAGACTTCCTGGGGCTCTCCAGCCACCCCTCTGCCACTGTGCTGGGGAGCTCCCCTCTTTTCTCTAACCTCCTTCTGCAGGTGCTCTAACCTCAGTCTTTCCCATGGGCCACTAAATTAACTATTGCTCCAGTTTTACTCGAGAGATCTGGGTCATTAGGATCGGCCTCGTTTCTCATCAGTTCCCTGCTTTTGCTGGATGAGCTTGGAAGCCTCAGGCCAGGGTGTGGGATGGAGATGCAGTGCCAAGGGATGGAGAGCAGGGGGGTGGACACCAGCGAGCTGGAGGAAGCCTGGAGAGCAGGAGGAGGTTACTGGGCAAGGAAGAATCTTTTGCTCAGGCACGGATCACCCTAACGAAGCAGCAAGTATAGGTAAAGGAAATTAAGGGCAGCCCAGGACATCCCCTCTGCCACTGAGACGGGGGCCACCATTTTACATGCTACAGGCCTTTGTGGGAAATGCATTTATAGGCATCACTGACCCACTCCTCCGCCTGGCTAACAGCAAAACGGCTGTTTTTCCTACAAGACCTGGATGTTGCTGAAGTTTAGTCTGAGGCATGCAGAGTCATTCAAGCATGCACACTCAGTGTCCCACGCTCCCAACACAGCAAACAGGAAAACGTGCCCCACCGCGTCCAAATTTTCTCCGTGATGGTTAGCTGTGTTGGCGAGGGTGGGAGGAGCAGGAAGAAGAGAAAGCCATATTCCCCAGGGAAGAGCCAGACAGTCTGCATTTCATATGGATCTTGGGTACACTGACTTCTCCCCTCCCCTTCCCCCTCCCCCAGTAAAACAATTAGCCGTAAATAAACCAGTCAGTCATTAAGAGCAGGGCTCTGTGTGAGCAGTGCATGCAAAAGTGGGCCGCTCCAGTGGGCAGCTGCGTCGGTTGGTGGGTGCCGGTTTGTTTACCTACGTGGCAGGGAACCTGGACTCGGGTTCATTTCAGTTATCCCATGAGACCTGCTCAATAACGGACTGTTGAAGGAAAAAGCAAAAAAAAGAAAAAACAAAACAAAACAAGAAGCTCATAAATCCTAAATGCATTGGCGTTCGCGCAGCCCCAGCCCCCCGGCCCCGGCAGCGATGCGAGCAGGCAGCGCGCCCCGGCAGAGCCCATGCTTGCTCTCCTCTCCTCCTTCCCCCACCAAGCAACACACAGGAGGGAACCGCAGGATAAGTGGTCTGAGTTGGAAGTGGTGAAGGGAAACCCAACATCAGACCTGGCCCAGCAGGTCTGGGCTGCCCCTGAAACGCAGAGAGATGCTCTCCGTATTTACTCGGTGCAGCACAGACACCCCAAGCTGATGACCCGCTGCTCGCAGAGCTCGGGTGGTGGCTGTTTCCCCAGCACGGACATCGAGCTAGAAGCCTTTTGCCTGCCCGGCTTCTCACTCTGCCCAAGGTCCCAACCACTTCAAAACATCAGCATGAGACACCAGGTATCCAGTGGCGAGAGGCAACGCAGGTTTTGCCCAGTTGATCTTCCTTCCAACTGACCTACATTTAACGATGACTTCGGAGCGGCTTTCTTTGCCCTTTTTATCCCTGTGGTCCCACAGGAACAGCCAGTGTGTAACATGATGTAACTCTGGCTGTCAAGCAGGCGAGCTTGGCACAGCATTGCTGGGCTTTGGGGCCAACAGCAAGTACAGAACGGCCAAAGAAACACAGGGCCATCTGCACCATGTTAACACACAAGCAAAGCATGTTAAATACGCCCAGGACCAAGGCATCGTTGTTCCATATAAAGACCAAAAAAATCTTGCAGTGATGAACACTAAAACCTAGAATGATGTGCACATTTCCACCTATTGACACCACCTAAATTTCAACTGAAAATGGGGAGCAAATACTGGCAGAGTCCTCCTGTGAAAGACCAAAGAACAGGGTGAATGTCATCCTTTTTTTTCCAAGCAGGGAGCAGCTTCACGCCTCGATCTCAGCAGGGTCAGGAGTGTGTGTGCCCTGCCGGGCATCGCGGGGGGGAGCGGGCGCTGCCTGGCTGCACAGCCAGCCCTTTCGCAGTTGAAAGCTTGTTTTTCTTCCCAGTGCCATCCAGGCTAGCACTAGCGCTTGGGAAATTCTCGGTTTTCTTCCCCTACCAATTTCTTCCCACTTGAGACCCTCACTGGAGAGTAATGCTGGGCATTCCCATCACACAGGGCAGGAGATCTGAGCTCACCTTTGACCTGATATTCCTTAATTGCCGGCTAACACTGGATCTGTCTTTCTTCAAGAAATCAGGGTTGCTTTTTGATTTCATAATATCTGGGAAGAAGCAAAAGAGACAGCGTTAGTGTGGTGCCCACTGCCTTCCTCCAAGGTGCAGGGCTGGGGCTCTTCTGCCCTCCCAAGCGCCCCGACGAGCCCGACTGAAGCAGCTCTGCCGTAAGGGCAGAGGGGACTCTCGGGGGTCTCTGCTCCCCTGCATCATGTGCAACGTGAGGTTTTCCCAAGACAAAATGCCAGAAGGCTTTCAAAGCCCATCAGCTTCCCATCTGTGGGCTGGAAGGAGGAATTGCCACGGGAGGGCAGCTCCGGCAAGACTGTCTGCAAGGAGTGGAGTGGGGAGCAGCATGGAAAAGCAAAAAAAGCACCATGTCTTACACTCGGACCCATTACTGCCCAAGGGGTTATATGCCAGGATGCATGCGTTCGCTTGGGAAACACCCAGTTGCCTAGAGCTGCTGGAGGAGACTGACCATATCCCGATACAGTGGTGTTCACAGGGGATTTCTCTCCCTGAGCTTCTGTGGCTGCTTTCAGCTGCTCTTTCAACCTGCTGATATCACAGTCTGCCTTGGCCTTCACGATGCTCAGCTCCGTGTAGATGTCTTTGTACTTGTCGCTGGCGTATTTCTTATCCTGGCAAAGGAACAAGAACAACCCAATGGAGTCAGACAGACAGCAGGAGCTGAGGGGTTTGCGAATGCACTGAAGAGGAGCTTGGCAAATGCCGACGGACGAAGAGCCGGCAGTGAGGAGAAGTGCTTGGCCGGGGCAACGCACGCATTTCACACACACTCTCGAGGCCACCTCTGACAGCGGTACGGGACTTGAGAGAAGCAGAAAGCTGCGAGCTCAGCAGCGAGCACACAGCGCTGCCCGTGCATGCAGCCCCTTCGTTACGTGATTACTTGTTTGTGGGTTTTAATTTTAGCAGAGACACGGAATTCAAGCAGAATTCCCAGAAACGGCCTTGGCAAAGAGGCCATCCAGAGCAAACCAGATGCAATGCTGGGAGGCTGGGCAGATCTCTAACACTGATTATTTTTGCCATTTAAATCTGATCTGATGTGACAGGAAATGGGGAAAAAACACTGGAGGGGACGTTTTCCCACAGTCTCCCTTGTGGGGGTAAGTCCTAAGCTGATACAGTCATGATGACACCAAAACTGATGGTTTACTGATGACACCAAAACGAGTATTCAGTTCCATTCAGGGGAAAAACTAAATACTGTTTCAAATCTGGGTATAAGCTGAAATCTAAGCACACACACATAGGAGCAGAGCACAGCCCGATTTTGCAGAAACATCCCTGACATTACCCTCAGTGCTGTCTGCAGCTCGTCTTTGAGGGAGCTGATCTCCTGCTTCAGGTACTGGATTTCTGATTCTTTGACCCGCAGCAGGACCTGTGGGAAGAAAAGCAGCGCATGTTTGCACCCAAGCAGACGCAGCGTGATCCCAAGATGCTAGCCCGCTGTGCCCGGTGAAAATCAAGCCAGGGCTGGAGGTTCAGCCTGGTGCTGGATCCATTCCAGCACCATGAAGCTGCTGGTTCACCCATCTTCTGGTTCATGCAAGGAAATTACTCCTGGGTCTCTTGGGCACTTGCTGAAGCTTGCACCGCTGATGTGCTCCCTGCATACCCCTTGGTTTCCATCCCCACTGCTTTGCGTGGACTGGATCCCAGGGGACAAGCAGGGGATGGAGAAGGAAGCGCGGGTGTCTGGCTCGGCATGGTGAGAAGGGCACAGATCAGGACTTCAAAAGCTCCTGGCCCCATTGCACCCCACAATGCACAGTGCTGACCCGATGCACGGAGGGATAGCTGGCTATGGGATGTTCCCAGGGGTCCACGGGCACTTGTGCCCACCAATACTGCTCCTTCGGCAGGGCAGCGGCAGAGCTCACCTCCAGCTCATAGGCGTCCTTGCCCTGTGTGAGAGGCGATCCAGCAGCCTCCCCCCCGCCCTCCCCGGTCAGGAGGGTCCGCAATCGCGTGATCTCCGCAGCCAGGCGGTTATTCAGCTCCTGGGAAGAGGAGAAGAGCCGTTGTGGGAAGGAGGAGCGTGGCCACAGCGCGGAGCCCACCCTGTTTGCCCGTTGGGCTGTTGGACCCTCACCCCCTGCTCGTGCCGACTACCCCGGGCACGGGGGGGACCCTGACCTGGTTGTGGGCGTTGAGCTCCTGGTTCTCCCGCTGGCACTGGCGGAGGGCCTGCCTCTCAGCCTCCAGCGCCTGCGCCAGGTGGGCGTTCTCCAAACACTTCTGCGAATACTGCTCCGAAAGCACCTCCAGCTCCCGCTGCACCGACTGCAGCTCCTCCCTGGTAAAAACACACGCCGGGTAGTGCCCTCCCCACACACACCTATCCATGCCCACTCTTTCTCCAGCTCCCCAGGACAACCCAACAGGGATCTAAGCACTGAGGAGGAGGAGGACTTGCATACTCCCTTTAGGAAAAACTTCAAGCCCAGAGCGAGCCAACCCTTCCCTCTCCTGGCACAGGGGTGCTTGGGCACCAAAGGGGACAGGAGGTCTTTTGCTAGGAGGCTGAACAGTAGGACTTCTTCAGGTTTCAAAAAACTGAGCTGAGATCTATCAAGTTTGCTCTAGGCGCTCAGGACCAGGTTTATTTGCACACCTATGCATCTGATGTAGATGCATCAAGGTTAATAAAGCTGCTCAGTTGTTTTGCTCGGCTCCCGTGTGAGGACAGCCTTGCCATGAAAAGCTAAATGCTTTCTCTTCACCTGGTTAGATTTGGTTGAGCAATCCTGCTGCTGCAGCTACATGAAAACCAACACACTGTCTGCACATCTGCTACTTTTGGTGACCATAAAGCAGCTGAATTTGGGTAGTGTGGGGCCATTGACCTGGAGCCTGAAAGATTATGGGCAACGAGGAGCCTCTGATGGGTGCAGCTGGGTTGGGACCAAGGGAAGAGGTCCCTGCAATGACAGGTCTGCCACTAACTCATTGCCAAAATCAAAGCAGAGAAAGGGGTCTCCCACACGCGTCATCTCCCGGTGAGACACAGCAACAGACAGAGGATGATGATGGTCTTACAGGTATTGCCTTCGGAGGGCCTCGATGTCGGCATTGACGCTGCTGATCTGGGAGCGCTGGGACTTCTCCAGCTCTCGCTCCAGCTCCTCCCGGTGTGCGTTCTTCATGGCTTCGATGGCTGTGTGGGACAGCACAGTGTCAGCACCCAGCACCGCTCCACCCAAGGGTGTTCATTTCTTGATTTTTTTGTTTGTTTTTTTAAAGGAACAAAAACCGAGTCATCCCAGTGAACCTCCCACTGCTTCGCAGGTCCTTCAGTCTGTGCCCCTGCCTGAAAAGCAGCAAAGGGATTTCTGCAAATCCCACTTTTTGATAGTCTGAACGACTGTGCAGTTCACAGGTTTCCTGGATTGTGCGACTCCTAATGCAGAGACCCTGGGCTCCAGCACTTTAAAACTCCCTGGGACACTGAAGAACGAGTTCAGTGTCAAATTGGCAATAAATTAACCACAGGAATGACTAACACCTTTCTGAGATGGAACAGAAAATGGATCAGACTCTGCTACAGCCAAGGAGAGGGGTACCAAGCCTGGAGAAGGACTGGTAGATGGGCCTCCATCTAAAACATCTCTCCTACCAGCCCTTTCCCACCTCCCTGTGATCCCCACCCAGCCCTTATCCCACCCCACGCTCTGCTCCTCTATTCTGGAGCAAACACCATCCCCATGTCCCCATCAACACGGAGCTGCCCCACCGTGGGGGACCCTCTGGCATGTCCCCATACCTGAAATGGTGGCAGCCGTTTCTTCTGCCAGCAGGCGATCCTTCTCCTCTCGCAGCTTCTCCAGCTCCCGCTGGTGCTGCCGCTGCAGGTCCTCAATCTTCTTCTGGTGCGTCTCCTCCATGGCTGCAAAGCCCCTTTCACATGTTGCCTGCAAAAGGGACGAGGGGAAGAGGTTGGCGCAGGCACGCAGGGCCGGTGTCACAGCGGTGGTGAGCCCACCAGGAGCCACACGCCAGCGGGTAGGTGGGCACTCCAGTTTCATCATGGGGATCTTCTCCCTCCCCAACCATGGAGGAGCCAGCCGATGATGGACCTTGCAAGGTCAGGGCTTCTCCTGCAGTCGCTTGATCCCTGGTAGCTCCGGTGAGAGGGAAGAATTGGGGTAAGACCCAACTGGGGAATGCAAATGTATGTTAAAAATAACCAAAAAAAAGCCTACTGTGCCCCTTCTGCTCTCTTTTGCAATGCCTGATTTTACGTGGCCACCTCTGGGGTGGAAAACGAATGACTCATAACAGCAACAGGACCTTAATTCTCAACCGACTATCTCTTCAAATGCTGCACGGGCAATTATTTGCTAATTGAATTACTAGGAGTGAACTTAGGCCAGGACAGAGGAGCAGCAGTCTGGGGACTCAGGAGGCGCCAGGGCTGAGACCCTCAATTCCAGCCCGGTCCTGCCCCAGGCACAGACCCCGCTCCTGCCTTCGCAGGCAGACAAATGCAAAAGCCTGTTTCCAGTTCAGCCGCCAGCCCAGCCGCCCCACCAAGCACATCAGGATCCCGGACGGACACACGGCTGCAGGACAGAGGCAGGACAGCAAAGCCACAGGCAGGCTGGAGCCATGAGCCGGGAAGGGGGACGCGTTGGGGACACGGTGCCCCATCAGACATCTGGGGGCAAAACCTGATGCCAAGCACCGCACTGGGCTTTTCTCCCTCTTAATGTTACAGGCTGGCTTTATTTCCTGATTTCGGTGGATTTCTTCTTGATTCACACTCGTGTTTTCCAGGGGAAGCCAGAACTGTTACCTAGGGACCACTGGGACTCCACGGGAAACCGAAGGGGGACAAATTCACTCCTCCAGTGACAAAAGTGCTCACGACAGTCTGACACCACTGACCTACACTAACTACTCCTCAGCATCACTTTGTTGTCTAATGCTCCGTAACCTCATTCCCAATTTTCAGCTCTGGTGCTTTTTGTTTTTTTCCCTCTCCTTTAAGTTTTAATCCTGAAGGCATTCTTCACTTTCTCAGCCTTGGGTTTTTTTGAAACTCGTAACTCAGTGCCGGAACCTGTCTGGACTTGGCTGATTACAGAGTGGCACAAAGTAGCCTTGCAGGATTTTTCATTTACACCTCTAACGCTGGAAGAAAAGGGTGAATCCTCTGCCATAGGTCTGGCTGCAGAGTCAGTATTTAATGTATTGTAAATGCATTGCTATAAATCCAGGACATTTGAACATGTACAAACCAGTATCTCCTGTTACTGATGTTACATTCTCCATCAGCTTCAGAAGAGAAGAACTGAGCACATTTTAACCTGTATATCGGACAGGTTTGCAATCGCCTGGTTCGCTTTCTAACCAAGGGAAGTTTCTATTTTGCTGTCCGTCCCTCTGCTTCCCACAAAGGTGCACAGACAGACTGGTTCGCCCTGCTCTCCTCCCAGACCCCTCTGCCCAGAAGATGCTCCTTGCCTTCCCACCAGGCAATCGGCAAGTTTTGGCATAGCGAAGCTGAAAACACAGGCGGGAGGTCAGGTTCATTGCTTGCTGTTATTTTTCAGCCTCTGTTTTGGTTCTGGCCTTTTTGCTTCTTCCAAAGCAAGAACATCCCGCAGTGCAGGTGACCCTGTTTGGTGCCTGGCTTGCAGGACAAGGCGTTAGTGGTGTGTCCTGCTGCCCTGAGTGGGGGGTTCAAGAAGGACTTTTCCTTCCTGAGGGTTAAGATGGAGGAGAGAGCATTCAATGAACACCACCACTTCACTCCGATCTCCCCAGCGGTTCTCCCTCCCCGGACACCCGATTCACCCCTGATGGGATGCAGCAGAACTACTGCTCTCCCCAGGCTAAAACCAGCTTTTGGCTGGAGCTGAGCCACGCTTTACCCCCAGCCCAAATATGTGCTGAGGATCTCGTGGCTGGAAGCAAGCTCTCCCACATTTTTGCTGACTCTGAAGAAGGACTGCTCCATGAAAGCCTCACCGGCGTGGCCTCTGGACGCGTCCTGCATCACTGCCCTTTCAGTTGCCTGTTCAACCTGGAAGCCTCCCTTGGTGCTGCCAAGAATCCTCCACTGCCCTAAACCCACTTCCTAACTGGAAATGCTCTCTGATCAAAAGCAAAACACCAAATCCAAGAGGGTTTTTTTAGGCACTGTACCATCTCAGGCTAGTTTTACAGCCAGTCTGACTGGTGGAGCAATCTGAAGGATGGCATTTCATTGCCAGTGGGTTTTTCTGCACCTAGCCTGGCTTTCCCGTACCTGTGCACTGTTTGTTGTGTAAGGAATCGCTGGTGTGCAACACCAGGGTGGTCCTCCTCGCCGCCTCGTGCAGAGGAGCTTCGCTTTGCTACAGAATTTGCCATCTGTCTGCAGCTACTTTCCCCAAGAACATAGATTTTGAGAGCATTAAGTTTCCACTTCATCCTATGTTTTTGAGGGCAGCAGAGACAGACTGGAGATTTGACCAGACTGGGAAAGACAGAGTTGAGGAATGTTTTTAAGGGGAAGTCACGAACAAAATGTACACCTCAAGTACAAGGAGAAACACTATGGTCTTCATATTGAAGGAGAGCGTGACATTATCAGGCTACTTTGAACCTCTCCCTCCCTCTAAATGCAGAGACTGCCTCCAATAATCAACCCTCCCACTGAGACCAAGCCCTCAGCAACGCACTGAGAATACCCCAGCATGGAGAAAAGGGCAACTCCATGCCTTACAGAGGCCTTTCTAACACTTTGGGCCTTGCTTCGGCATGCTGGCTCTTTCGGGGAACGCCGCTCGGTTCAGCAAGCAAACCCCAGGACCGAACGCACCCTCCTGTACACTCAGCAGCGTAAAGCGTAAAGCATTAAACGTATCAACACCTTTAAGTTTTCAAAGTCTTTCTGGTACTTTTCCCTCAAGGTAGAAGCGTTCCCCTCCAGATGCTTGTTCTCCAGCTCATCCCTCATGATGTTCATCTGGGCCTCCAGCTCCTGGATGCGTTCCCTCAGGCCGTGCATGGAGTCCAGGTCACCGCCGGGGCCTTGCCCGGTGCCACCCGCCTCACTGGCCACCCAAGGGGCCCCACCGCCCGGGCCCGCGGCGGGGGACGTCTCTGGGTGCTGCCTCTGGTACTCGTCCAGGGTCTCCTGCAGACGCTGCAGGTTCTGGCTGTAGTGCTCCTGCAGGGCCTGCAGCTCCTCGCCGTGGATGACCTGCAGCTCCTTGATCTTGACCTGGAACTTGTCCTCTAGCATTTGCATCTGCTCCAGGTGATACCGCTCCATGTTCTGCTTGTCACGGACAATGGCATCCAGCTGGTTGAGGCCCTCCGTCCTCTCCGCCTTCAGAGCATCCTCTGTCCTGTTTAGTTGCTCTATCACGTTTCGAATCTCCTCCTCATACCGTCCCTGTAACTCGCTCAAACTCTTGCTGTGTTTACGCTCTTCTTCCTCCAAGAGCCTTCGCTGACTGTCCAGCTGGGACACCTTTGCTTTGAGATCGGCGTTCTCCCTTTCAAGCATGGCGATCACCTCGCCGTACTCACCCTGCTGCTTTCTAAGCAAGTCTTCGTACTCCTCCCGAAGGAGAGCGACCGTCTTCACGCGCTCTTGACAGAGCGCATCCATGCTCTGCAAGGACTCTTTGTAGGACTTCATCTCTCTCTCGTACTCCAGTCGGACTTTGCAAGCGGCGTAACAAACCTGAGCCTGAACAATTGCATCGTGGACTAACAAAGAGGAATACCGTTCAAGGTCTCCCATGCACGAGTGATATGAAAGACTCTGAGATATCTTCAGGAGCTTCTGACAGTCTCTCATTGCCTCCTCAGGAGGCAGAGAGAGTAAGGCAACAGATATTTCCTTCAGAACATTTGATTTGTCCTTTAGTTGTTGGGCAAGATCTTCCTGAATGGAAACAAGAGCTTCACTACTATGGTCTGGCAGGCTGTCAGTCTCCTCCACCTTGGCTAATTCCTGACACGGCACCATTTGGAGATGGCTCCCGTTCCAGGAGACCTGGGTTCTTTCTGAAGCATCTTTTTGAATTTCAAGTGCTTCAGAAATCTGGTGCATAACTCTGTCAAAATCAGGAGTCCTGTACGCTTTGATGATCTCCTCCAACATGCATTTATGCTGCTGGAGAGCTGTTTTGGTATTATGGAGATCTTCTTCGATTGTTTTTAATCTCTGATGAAAAGACTCTCTCATTTTCTGTGCGACAAACCCAAGTTCTGCCTTGATCAACGTAGCATCTGCTACAGCACTGAGAAAACACGGAGAGAAGCCCAAACCTGTTGTTTCTGTTTTGCCCTCGGCTTCTCCTTCTCTGGTGCTCAAGTGCACTCTCAGCTCCTCCACCTGGCTCCAGAACTCCCCTTCCAGCAGCAGCTTCTTAGATAGGACGCTGGCCAAGTCGACTGCTGTATGAGAAACATTTGCTGGCTCCAACAAAACCACCTCAGCTGTTCCCTGGATCTCTCTCAGAAGCCGAGATATCTCAGAGCTTGCATTTTTCAAAGAGTCCGCTATTTGGTTGATGAGAGAGGCCTCAAATGCCACTCTCTCAGAAAGCCATCTCAGCTGGCCGGCGTCAAACATTTCCGCTCGCTGCTCCTTGGAGACGTTCTCCCCTTCCCCCAAAAAACCTCCTTCTGGAGCGGGGCTTTCCGCGATAAGGCTGATATCACTCTGCTGATACTCCGATAGGACTGGCGTCCCTCTCAAGGCTTGGATTGCGTTTGATAAAGTTGTTTCCATGCTGGACAGAGTAACAAGGAACAAATCCCCCTCTTTTTCCTTGTCCGATTTGGGCAAAGACCTCAGTTGCTCTCTGCACTTCTCTAAGCAAGTCAGCGCTTGATCATTTTTCATTTGGAAACCTCCCAGCTCGCTAACGTGATTTTCTATGAGCTTGAACTTTTCCTGCCTCTCACTCTCCAGCTGTGAGATCAAAGCACTGACTTGGGATAAGCTGGTCTGAAGTTGTTCCCGCAGCTGAGACTCTGTGCTGGCCCACTGATGGTGGAGGGCGATGAGCGTCTCCTGATTATGGCCGTGCTGGCTTTCAAGCTTCATTGTTACATCTTTGAGTTTTTCCTCTGTAATGTAAAGTTTGGTTTCCAGGGAATGGATGATTGAGAGATAGGTCTCAGAGTCGCTTGTCCCTGATGACGGGTAACCAAGAGCTGGCTCTGATGACATGCTTTCTTCAGACAGCGATCTGTCTTGGCTCGTGTCTGAAGAGGTACTGCTTGTCCAGTTTTTCTCCGATCCGTCTGGATGGATGTATTTTTGGCACTGGATGCTCGAGAAACGGATTCTTTGCCTCTTGGCCCCCATGATTCCTACATCAGTCTTTGCTAAGGCTTTCTGAACCAACTCTTGGTCCTGAAGCTCTAGAGCTTTGGACGGGGAGCCAAATTCCTCCACTTGCCTCTGGCTGGTCTCAAGAACCTCATCCTCCTCCTCCTTCAGTGCGTAAGTCAGAGCTGGGAGGACATCCTGAGTTTGCAGAGGCTGCCCCAGCTGGGACGGATGACTTTCGTCAGCCTCGAGATTAGGGCCAAGGTCTTCCACCTCCTCAGCACATGGACCTGTGCCTACACTGGCTAATTTCTTTAAAGCCTCCTCCTTGGCCTTTAGCTTTACCTTAGTCTCCTCTAAACTGCTATCTAAAGCAACCATTTTAACCAAAGCCTCGCTGAGATCTTGATCTTTCTTCTCCACAATTCTCAAGTGCATTTCCTTAACGTGTCTCAGCTCTTCTTCTTTTTCTTTCAGCACCTTCTGCACACCCTGGAACTGATCCGACACCTCCTTGAACGATTGCTCCAGATTGTGATAGTTGGTCTCTTCCATTTTCAACTTTGCTTGCAGCTTTGCAACTTCGTTATCTGACTCGGCAACCTGATTCATTAGCTCATGGAATCGACATTTGATCTGATCTCTCTCTCTTTCGAGCTCCTTGATGTGCTCTGCAAGTTTCTGGATGCTGGCTTCCTTCATCACCAGCTGCTCCTCCAGCTGGTGGACAAGCTCGCTGCCTTCGAACTTTGCACTCAGTTTCTCCTTCTGCAGAATCTCCATTTGCTGCTCGCTGTTTTGCAGCTGGTTCTCGTACTCGTTGGCCTTATCCTCCACCTCCTTCAGACTCCGTATTAAAACCTGCTTTTCCCTCTCACAGCTCTCCAGCAAAGCCTCGTAATTCTTCTGCAGCTTCTCCTCCATGAGGACCCTCGTTTGCTCGCTAGCGTTCAGCTGCCTGCTCAGGTCTGCGATCCTGTCTTGGAGCCGCTGTACCTCCTTCTGATGGTCCCTCTGCAAAGCCTGCTGCATCTCCAGGTCCCGCAGCTCCTGGGTCTTCTCCAGGAGCAAAGCCTCCACGTTCTTCAGCTTCTGCTCGCTGGCCTTCAGCTGGGAGCTGAGCGTGGCCTCGCCGTGCTGCCATTCCTCCAGCTGCTCTTTGGCTTTCTCTTTTTCGCTCCTCAGGTCGCTCTTGAGCTTGGCCAGGGTCTGCTCCTTGATGGAGAGCTCGGCCGCCGCGTTACTGAGCCTCGCCTGCAGGCTCTGAATCTCAGCTTCGTGGTGCCGGATCACGTCCTTGGCCTCGGCGTAGCTACGCTTCAGCGACTGAATCTGCTGATTGATCAGCTCTTGACGCTGGCATTGGGCTTCCAGCTCGCTTTGGAGGTCTTGGTTGACTTTGTGGAGCCTCTGCCAGGCACCTGATGGCGAGGCGGCCACCTCGGTCTTAAAAAAATTGATTAAATACTAGATTAGTAACACTCTTGGCTCTCCCTTCTGAGTGTCACACCTCTGGCCAGGCAGGCCATGGAAAAGCTCCTCGCAGCGATTTGGCTGCTACCCACATGCTCCAATTGGGATGATTTGTTCTTGGCACAATTTTGTTTGGTTGGTTTAACCAACTTTTTTTTTTTTTTTTGAATGAGCAAAAATTGCTTTCCAGTAACAGAAAACATGGACCACAACATCAAAACAGCTGTACAGTAACAGGCTAAAAGGAAAAAAAAAAATCAAACAGAACCAAAAAACAATGAAAAAGAAACACCAGCAGTAAAACAGAGACGGACAGACGAGAGAAAAACGGGAAGGGTGAGGAGGAGGGGATGAGAACAGGTCGAAAAGAAAGGAACTGCTTTTTTAGGATGTTTGCTCGTTTTGTTGTGAAACAAAAAGTGCACAGTTCAGGTAACAACAGTCCTACTGACCAAAAGCAACAACAGAAAGTGAGATGACAGCAAATGACATCACATCCCACCCAAACGCAGGGAGACAGGACAGCCGGCGTGGCGATGTCATTTCTGTGACTACCAAACAGGACTTAGTGGCTGCTCGTTGCATTAAAGAGATGTTGTTATGCTAAAGTTTAAGACTAGGGAGGATCTAATTTCTCTACCTGCAAAAAAAAACAACAAAGGACAAAATAAAAAGCCCGACAAGTGAAGGGAGGGAAAAGGTGCGATGAGAATGTAAAATAAAAGAAACCAACCTTTGTGAGATTCAAACCAAAGCAATGTAGCATGCAAAGAGAAAACTCACAGAGAGAGTCATGCAAAAGGCGACAGAAATTATGTATCTTTTAAAAAAATACACAGACAGGAAGAGGCGAGAGAAGCACAGCGTGAAGCCTAGGAATTTGGCCTGCCCTGCTGTACTTTGGTTGCTGGTAGGAAAGCCCACAGATGTGACACTCAGTTATGTTAAGTTAAATTTCATGCTTTACACCAAAAACATGCAAGAATATCCGCCCAGGACAGGTTAGTACGTGACCCATCCCACCCACCACGACCAGAGCTGGGGGACATCTCCGGTCCATTGGCGAGGAGCAGGAGCCCTTGCCATTTCTCCCGGTAGGATTCAAAGTCGGGGTGCCCCGTCCCGAGGAAGCTCAGAGCGAGAGAGGGGTTACACGAGGCCAGAGAGGCTTCGGTGCACGGCACATGCATCGGGCTGGGTATCTCAGCGGCTGCCTCACGAAACGCGTAGCGTCTTTTATGTCGGGGCAGTGCTTGGGGGTCTGTACGAGGCTGGTCATGCCACCAAGGAGGGGTTGGTGCCCCCTGGGCAGCTCAGGAGTGAGGGACTGGCAGCAGTCAGGCTCCTTCATCGTCCCTCCCCACAGACAATGTAGGAAACTCTCTGAAATTAGGCATGATGGAGGTGGGGGGCACATGAAATTCAGAGGGTCCATCCAAAAAAAAAGCTGTGATGTTTGCCCATGATCTGGGACTGCAAAAAAAACCCCTCAGCAATTCCACTCCCTCCACCCCAGCAGGGTTTGGTGGGGCTACTCCCTTCTGCCTCAGGACTTTAATCCCTCTGCTACAGGGGAAACATCAGGGAAATCCCCAGAACAATTAAACTGGAGCAAGAAAAAGCCTCCAACCCTTCCAAAAACCCTGTCCAACTTTTAGGTCAAAGTCTGGGTCACTTCTCACTGCAGCCATGATTTACTCAGCCCTTCTGCAGACTTCCCCTCCTGCCCCTCCACCTCGTATCGAGGCACTACGGCCAACTTCAACACGGTCAATCTGATGCTGGATTCAGCATCCAGCTTTTAGCCCCATTCCCTGATTTTTCTGGGCTCCAGGCAAAGGGAGGTTGGATGCCTTTGCCCCAGGGAAGTGGGAGTAACTGTCTCTTCCAATACTGCCAAGTGAAAATGGAACTCCTCCAAGCAAGCACTGTCAGCTCGGGGACTCCAGAAATCAATGCATTAATTGACTGATCTCCTCCAAGGAGATCACCGGCAAGGAAGGCAAGATGCTCCTTTACCTGGGTTGGCTCCACTGCCTGTGCGACTTCTTCAGGGGAAATTTCTCCCATGAGAAATAAGGACGCAAGGTTCAGTGTCGACACCGAGTTTGCTGCCACGGGAGCACAGCGTGTGGCCACGCACGGCCACTTTGATCCAGAGCCGGTTTGGCCAAGTAGATTTGAGCAGGTCAAGATGTTGCCCCTGCACAAAACAGGACTACGGACCCATGAGAGCAGCCAGAAGCTGCCTGCAGGCATCACGGCTCCTCCCAGCACAGATGCTCCCAGAGGAAGGGCTGCAAAAAGTCCACTTTGTTTGGAGGAGGGGAGGAAAGGCTTCCCAAGAGACTCTCCCGTCTCGTTTGCCAGAACCTCCAAAACACACTCCTAGGCTTTGCCAAGGAAAGGCATCTTGTTACAGAAGAAACCACCAAAGTGATCCAAGACAACAGGTTGTCCCGGTAGAAATCCCACCGTGGCTGAGGAACGTGCCTGGGAGATACACCTGCCTGTGCTGTGTTTGCCCATGTAACTGCCACACAAACTCCCCGGCCAGGAGCAACTGCTGGGCTACGAGATGCTTAGAAAGCCTTATGTGCACCCCACCTCCTGTGGGGAATAGCTGGGGCACAGAAAGTGGGAAACAGCTGTTGCATAGGCAAACACAGTACAGGACGGCTCAGAGGTGGGCTTTGCTGAGGTCCCATCTGTCTACCATGGCTGTGGTTTGTCTTCCCTCGGGGACGCTAGTAGGTAATGCTCTTTTCCGTCTGTTGCATCCCAGAGCAGAGGGTTTGTTAAGCAGATGATTCTGGTAAGGCTACAGAACTAGCAATATTTGCAAGAAGGTCAAATCTCTTGGATCCCACTCAGTGGTGCACATCTCTGTGTCAACCAGGATGCCCCCACAAATACCCTGGACTGAAGGCCACCAGGGTCCCCCTCGGGCACAGAGGAAGATGAATTTCTCTCTCCTCCCTGCTCTCCTACCTGCAACACGTAGCCCTCCCGGGCGCTCTGCTCCCGGCCCAGTGCCACTTTCAGCTGGTCCTGCAGGTGCCGGTTCTGCTCCAGGAGCTCCAGGGCCTCCTTCTGCTTCTGCTCCAGCTGGAGGGACACGAACAGAGACAGCGTCCAGGGAGTGGGCAGGGGGTCGGCCATAAGGAGCAACTGGCTCGGAGGGGACGTAGAGCAGAATGAACGGGGCTTTTGATGGCACCGCTGCTTTGCTCTGCTTTGGGATCTGGATTTCATTTTGCTGGGCAAAATCCCTCCCCCCTGAAAGAACTAAGTTACGCATTACTTTAATTCGTAAAGCTCACTGCAGCAAAGGATGAACGGCACCAGCTCGTGCCAGGCATGACCCTGGCAAATCTCAGCCCAGTTCAGATCGGCGATACTCCTGGTTACTCCACGCCTGCACCCCTTTCAAGCTAATACACCTTAATCCCAACTAACAACAACCTTTGTTATTCCAGGCGTGGACCTCTTCCAAATGAGCTGAGTCTCCTCCTTTCTTTTCCTAAAATCTTAAGATTGTTTGATGCAGGCTGCACAAAAAGGGAACCTTTGTGGTGTGTCCTACAAGTCATGCCAGATTATAGTTTTGTAGACATAACTGCAGACCCAAATCTCTATAGCCGCAGAGGCACACAGAATTATGAGCTTGAATTTAGAGTCTGGTTGATACCCATCAATTGTACCCGTCTCATCAGAGGCAGGCTGGCTAACAACCAAGAGAAGCGTAGGCTGTGTTGGCTGGGAGGGGGTAGCGAAGTACCACTCTTGCAAGAACAGCCCTTTCTGCAGCCGTGGGAACACGAAAGCTGCTGGCAGGGCTGAACGGGAACGGACACAGATCTGTGCCCTGCCAGCTCCCCAGGGGACCCTACAGCATCCCCATTCGTTGCTATTATGAAGCAGGAATAAATGCAGCTTTTTTAGAGCCTCAAGCTTCCTACAGTTACTGCACTGGCCTCAAGGCCATTTCTGCAGGCAGCCTGCACCCCACGCACCCCCTTTACCTCCTTCTCCAGCAGCGTGGTCAAGTGCTGCTTTGTCAGCCCCTCATCCCGGTCCTCAGCGTGGGCGAGGTGCAGGGGCGTGATGGGGATCTGCTTCTCCTCCCGCAGGGGGGTGGTCTCCACCTGGTGCCAGCGCTGCTCGATCTCCACGTGGACGTTCTGCGGTTTGATGTCCACTGGGACAGGCAGAATCCGGTCCACTTCCATCCTTAATGCCTCTTCTGACCCTGCCCCGTCCACAGCATCGATCATCTCAAAGCGCTTGCGTCGCTCCTCCCGACGCCGGGCCCGCTCCCGCTCCAGCTCTCCCAGGTCGGCATCGGTGGCACCGGCGTCCCTGGGGAAGGCGGCAGAGCCGCTGTTGGAAGAGTCTGCAGCGTTTGCACGCTCCTGCGCCAGGGCTTGCTGGATGGGGCGAAATTCAGCCCAGTCAAAGGTCTTGGACCGTCCTTCTCGCCGGCGCTCCCGGGCACGGCTCCGCTTCTGCTCCAGGTCCAGTTCAGCTTGCTCCGCATCCGGCTTCTCGCTCGGCTTTGGACCAGTCTCGAAGGAAGAGCTTGTTTTGCTTTTCTCTTCTGGCAGGGAGCTGCAAGGACAGACAGAGGGTGAAGGAACGCGTCAGCGGGTGCTCGAGATAGCCAGGCGCACCCATGCATGCCTCAAAGAGCGAGGTGGAAAGGGGCTGCTGGAAGCCCAAGCCAACGCCATGGGGGTGCCCCCCTGCCCCTCCATCTCCTGTCACCTCTCGGGCACAGGAGCCACCGCTGCCCTTCCCCGGGGTCACGCTGGTGTGCAAAGCCTTGCTGCAAGCGGCCCTGGCTGCTCCTGGGCACCCCCCGGCCCCCAGAAAGCGGCCGATCCCGACCTCGCTCCTCCTTAGCAGCTGTCCTGGGGCCAGTGACCACGACCCAGCAGCAGCCCGCAGCCGAGG
>NW_009631765.1:30048-35583 GCF_000690535.1 Cariama cristata
GGTCGACGCGGCCATAGTCACGTGCTTGCGGTGAGGATGCCGCCAGTCCCACCAAAGTCAGTCTGGCTTCAGAGCTGCGGGGTGGAGAAGCGCAGAGCAGCTCCCAAAGGTCTTGGGTAACAGGGGAAAGGTTTTCCTCGAGCTTGGCAAAGTCAGGGTATTAAGGGGTTGAAAACTTCTCCGTGCCACTATCTGCACTGAAGGCACAGATCTCCCCCGGGGAAACCAGCCTTACGGGCAGCTCGGGCAGCTGCCCCGGCATGGGAACGGCACGCTGTATGTGCAGTTGTTGGTGCAGCAAGGAGAGCAAGAGTTATTCAACACACCGTGGAGTCACTGGAAATGCCGATTTCTCAAGCAAGGAATGATTTTTAGTGCTGAGTTAGAGGGTGGTGGGTTGAGAAGGGAGACATACTCGTCAAGCAGGGAAAGTTAATAGGGGAAGGCAATACTGTTTCCAACCTAAGGATAATCCATAATGCAGTATTAGCTTATTAAACGTAGACATGCCAGCCTTGTAACATGCAGATCAAAATTAAAAAGAAAACAGCGGTATGCTAAGTTTGCAGAGGAAGCCCGTCCCGAGGGAGTGGCAGGCATTTGCTGAACCCTCTTTGCTATCAGAAGCCCCCTGAGATGCCTCCCAAGGCACAGCCCGGCCGCTCAGCCTGACTCCTGGCTCTCCCCGCTTCCAGTACAACCAAACCAGAGCATCCCCCCGGGCTCCAGCCTCCAGCACAGCCTCAACAAGCTTTCTGGAATGGCGCAGTGAGAAAAGCTGGAAAGCAGCTCCCCGGGCCCTTCGCTGCAGGCACATCACCGCTAACGGGGCTCTGACCCACGGGACCGCATGCACCAAGACTGCCGGGACCGGGAGGGAGCAGCAGCAGCACGGCTTCTCCTCCCGTCTTGGTAAGACAACCCCAGCTCCCGCAGCCAACAACCTCATGTATGTGCGTATGCCCAAAACAAAGAATGGAGCAGAAGAGATGACTCTGCATGGGTCCGGAGCTAGTATCTTCCGATGCACTTTCATCCACCATCAAACCACAGGCTCAGTAGAGCTGGGTTTCACGAAACTCTGGCAGTTACAGGCTAAAACCAGCTCAGAGATAATTCATTCTTCAGCTCTGTCACTTGCGGCTAATAAAGTAAACCCAAAAAGGCACCACGATGAAACCTCCCCACTCCTCAACCAGTGGGAGATATTGCAGGACTCCAACGCCAGGCACTCAATCTGGAGTCCGTTAGTGATTACAGCTGCATTTTCAATAAGTAAAGCGGGGACGAGATTGAGTCTCAAAACGGACAAGAGCGCTAGGAAAAAAAGGGGTCTCGGGGCCCCTCGGACGATGTTGAGAGACAGAAATTACGCTGCTCTAAATACCATGTGGAAGAATGTCGGCATTTCTAGAGGTGACATCTCTCGCAAGCTCATTTCTCCTCTGCTGCTTTCCAAAGGGCGCGGGATGTGTGTCAGGGAGCGGAGGGGCGGCCGCTGGGAACTGACCTAAGAGACTCAGAAGACTGACCTGAAGTTTCTTGTTTCATCTCCCGCAAGTGCCCCACAGCTATTAATTCTGCTCAAGCATTTCACATCTCCTCCGTCCCAGACAAATTAATTCAGATCACATGGCGGGGGTGTCTTTGCCTTGCAATGGTATTTATTAGTGAAAACAAAAAGGGTTTTTTTTTTTTGATACGGGTGGCTGTGGGAGCGGCGCAAACCACGAGCCAAGCACGCTGCGGCAGCGTGCAAGAAGCACACGAAGGCTGCAGGGAACTGGGGGAGCATGGGGGAACTCAGCCGAACAAGGACCCAGCGCTGAAGCGGCCACCTCCTTTCTTGTGGGAATTTTCTATCTGCATGGTCATCATTAGCAGAGTGTAATTAGTGTCTCTGCAGACTGCAGGGCACTGCTGAGGTGCTGACAGACACAGCAATATAAACAGTAATTAGGACTTGAGTAACTGAGAAAACGTGTGTTTGGTTCGGTGGAGACATAGCAGCAGGGTAATGAGAGACATGGAGTCTGCGGTGTCAGACCAGCCCCAGGGACGAAGCAAACACCGTCGCCCTCCCGGCACAGCCGAGCATCCAGACTAACGTCCCTCTTGCACCCCGGCCACGCTGTGCAGACGTTTGCCACCTCTTCATCACGAGCCTTTGGCAGTCTGTCCTTCAGCTTTCCCGCAGCCCCATTCAGAAGCCACTCCCCGGGTGCGGATGTTAATGATGTGCCCAAAGCCAGGCGGGATGGGCTGGGATACCCGGCCCTACGGCATCGGGCTTGTGAGCAGGCACCGGGTGAACACAGCCCTGCTTCACGCACGGCGCAGCCCTTCAGCTCACAGCAACAACTCCTCAGCAATGTGAACAACCCACGCCAGACTCTACCCCATCCGAAACCAGCTCAGTGGAAAACGACAGAAGTGCACCTATAATCCCCCTTTTCGCCAGCTCAGGATTGAGATCCACGGACTATTTATACAGCATAACAAGTTACTACCCAACCGGTACCTGTGCTTGGACCCTCTCATGAGGGTAACCCAAGTCAAACCACTTCACGTGGGCTTGGAGCAGATGCAAAGACAGCGAGCACATGACAACTGGGCCACAGTAACCTGTTAGGCTATAAATTATCTGGCTCTTTAAAGGCAGACAGGACCCCCAAATTTCCTTGGTCTTCATCTTCATATCTAGTCACATCGGAAGATACCAGTGTGGGGAAATCAAGTGTCAAGATCAGGTTGTTTCTTCCCTTCTCTCTGGCTTTTATTTAAAGAAAAAAAAAAGGGAGGGGGGAGAAAAAAAAGGAAAGAAAGAAAAATAAATGGAAACTGCAGGACTTCCCATCTGAGGTGCAGAAAAGGAGGAGCATGCAGTGAATCACAAGATATACAAACCACAAAACGTTAATACAGGAGAGAACACAGTTTTCCAACCTGGGCTTCAGCACGGATAGTTTCAAAGAGAAGTTTTTCCTGGGATTGCATGGAAATCAAACATACACAGGAGTGAGGAGAGAGGTGACTTCCCCGAGACCCCCGCGAGATCCACCAGAGCTCGGGCAGGGCTGGGAAACAGTGGCCGAGTGCCAAGCGGGATGGGGAAGGAGAGGCTGGAGCATCTCCAAGTCAACAGCACCGAGTGAGAAGAGCCATTCCGTCAACGTGGAGACAAACCTGGCAAAAACCTGCTCGTTGCAGCTACGGTAAGGACAGGAGATGGGAGTTAATGGTGCGGCTGTGTCCATGAAGCCTGTAAGAGGTGGCCCGTACGAGTGTGGCTGGCACGGTTAGCTGTGAGGAGGTCAAACACCCTTTACCCACAGCCGCAAGCGCTCACAGAAGGTACTCTGTGAAGCAGGGGGGGTCCCTTCCTCTGGCACTGACGGCAGGAGGAGATGCCAGCATTACTAACGCATAAGGGGAAGGAGCTGCGGCAGCTATCTGGAAGATCAAAAGAGGAGGGAAGACAATTTGCTGGCTGGAGTTTAAAACACAGCAGAGCCAAACAGCTTCTAAATTGAACCCTGGGCTTGTGCTGCCGTGACCCGTGGAAGGGATGGGCAGCTCGTGCTGAACAGTAGCCAGAGGAAAGGGGGAACCCGGCACAACTGAATCCAAGTGGTTTCACAATACCTGGTGGGAATCCAGAGGAGCCTTGATATAGGAACAGTATTTCATATTCCTATGCACAAATTAAAGCCACATTTTCAACCCTCTTTGAAATCTGCACGCGTAAGAATAACTCAGTATATCAGCATCCCCACAAAGTGTAACCAAATTAAGCCCAGAGAGAGGGATGTGAGAAAGAGCCGCAGCTTCCAGGAATGGACAGGCTCAGGAAGAGGAAAGAAAGGGATAAGGGAAGAATCACTCCTGCACAGCAAACTGGACAACTGCACGGGCTGCTAAACTCCCTCCTTTACCTTGTTACATCGGGAGCAGTGGTGGGACGAACGTGCTTCATGATGGTCTGGATCCAGTTGCGGCGAATGCCCGATGTCATGGCTGAGAGGGTGAACTCTCCTTCCTTCGTCTAGGGAGAGAGGAGGACCGGCTCAGAGCAGCTGACTGTACCCACCAACACCTTCCCACACCCCTTCCCAATACCACCCTGCACCCAGCCCCGAGCATCCAGTGCTGGGGCCCTGCTCGCTGGCTGTGCGGAGGTCACACCCAGCCCCTCCATCACCCAGCACGCTCACGGCGGTAATTAGTGTTTCTCAGCAATCAGGCTACTTTTGCCGTAGCTGAGTCCCTAAGGTTGAGACAAACCCTTCCCTTTCCCCCTTCCCCTTCCCCCAGCCAAAAAACTGTCTCTCAAATCCAAGGCCATAGCTCTCTGGAGTATGTGAGGGATGCCGGGTGGCCTCTCTTAGGTGTTTGGGGAGATGCTTCCCTTGCCAGGGACGAGCAGCCCCAAGCAGCAGCACAGCATGAGCAGCCCTGTCCGCTGTCCTTCAGCCAGACTCTTCCTCCTCCCCACATTTTCCTTACGTGGATCTGGAAGCCGTAGTTTCGCTGAACGGGGTACTCAGTAACATCATAGCACGTGGATAAATCGATTTCTCCATCCAAGTCAGCTGCCTGGAGAGGGAAGAGGTAAAATAAGCTGTTAATGCTTTGCAATCCCAAAGTATGGTAGGCTCGCAGGGAGGCATTCAGCAGGTCCTCGGGAAGCACGAAGCCCTGCAGAATGATGCTCCTGGACCTCGGCATCTTGGAAGACAACCTGCCCGCGGTCAGTTTGGGAGCTCCTGAGGCTCCCCTGGCTGCAAAGCGATGGGTTGAACACCGATGGAGAAGACACTTACCTCCTCTGCCACTGAATCCCGGTAGTATCTCAGGCTCTGGTCGGTCAGCACAAACCAGTGCTTCTTCCACTAGGAAACAACCAAGACGGGGCAGTTACAATCCTGGTCCTTCCCCACCAGCGGAGCCCAGGCAGCTTGTCACAGCTCAGCCGTCAGAGATGTCCCGCAGGGAGGCAGCTCACAGCCTCTCCCCTCCCAGCCCCGCACCCGGCTTCACCGAGAGGCCCTCCCGAGTGGAAGGGGAGACCCAAACCGGCAGCAATGCAAGGGACACCGTGATGGTCTGCACAGCCAGGACCCTGATTTCCCCAGCGCTGCTGCACCGGCAGAGCGCCGGACCCTCAGCAGCACCAACTCTGCATGTGATGGTGAAACACTGCAAGAGCCATGGGGGCAATCGGAGCCTTCCCATTAGCTCCGCTGGCAAGACGATGCTTTTAGTGACTGCACTTAAAGCTTTGGAGGGATTTTTTTTTTTTTTTCAAAAAAAAAAAGCAGTAAAACATTCATGCTTTATCTGCAGTACCTAGAAATAGAGTTGGAGCCTATTCTCGGCCTTCGCTCTATATAAAAACGCCTTCTGCACAGTCCCAGCGAGGCACAGGCTTACCCAAGGCAGCTTTCAGTTAACAAAGCACTTGTTCCAGCAGCTGATTCCCCCTCTGACCGCCTACAGATGTGCCCTCGGCCCCAGGGCCCAACGCACCAGTGG
>NW_009631765.1:35610-36432 GCF_000690535.1 Cariama cristata
GGGTCCCCGCAGCAGAGCCCACGCCACAGCTGCCCACAGCCGCAGGCAAGTCGCCCTCATTTTGCAATGAGCTCTATCTCCATGGGCTGAGCAGGAGGGAAGGAAATCCAGGGACGGGGCGGTTTGCAAACAGCCAGGGCACTCATGCTGCCTTGGCATCAGTGCCCATCTCTGAGACTCAAACAGAGCAGCACATCCCGCATCCCTCCGGGAATAAACAGGAGGAAAAGCAGCAGCGGCTGCTTCCCTCAGTGCCAACTCAGAGGCATTTATTTATTTCTTGGCCTTGCCATTTCCCTGGCGCTTCAGAGAGCTTATCTGAGCCTCATTACTGACGCCAAAGAGGTTGCTGGGTCACAAGGGAGATGAGACTAATAGAGAACGGGAACACAAAACCAGTGCTGCTATCCAAGCTGCCCCAGCTCCCCAGAAACCCAGGACACGATATCCAGCTGTGGGGCTTTGAAACCTCCCCAGGACAGAGACCCAGCTATCCCCGCTCCAAGACAAACACCGTTTGCACAGGGCTTGCACACAACCACTGCTGCCCGGCTCCAGAGTCGTACAAATTCCCTGTCGCTGCTCTGCCCAAGCGCCTACATCTGGTTTCTCCCATCTGGAGCACGGCCCAATACTGATCCACCCTTCAAGGACATCGGGGTTTCGTCAGTGCCGAGAGCAGCCCCACGTGCCCCTGCACCGCCGGGATGTTGGAGTGTCAGCTGCCAGAAACCAGGACCAACTGTGGCAATGAAGACCAAGGCAAAGGGCAGAGCTTCCCCCCGACTCACCTGCCCGTCCTCGTACTGCTTTGTCAACCAG
>NW_009631765.1:36457-44676 GCF_000690535.1 Cariama cristata
CTGCGAAAAAAGAGAGAAGCGATCAGAGGGGAGGGAAGCAGCATCTGCCCCCAGATGACAACAGCAGTGGCTTGATAAAACACAGCACAGTAATAAAACAGAAGAGGCCAGCAACAGTTAAATTCATAGAATCATAGAACAGTTTGGGTTGGAAGGGACCTTTAAAGGTCATCTAGTCCAAATTGGATCATTACACTGTGTGGCAGCTAAATGTTCACTCCCAGGAGGAACAGAGATCTGCTGTATGGTTTATTCAGGCTCCTGTATGGTTTATTCAGGCTGTCACCTTCCTAGCATTTCTCTTGCAATTTCCTACTGCTACACCAGCATTGCAGAGGAAGCAGAAGCAAAGAATTAGCAAGACTGCAGGCAGTTTTGTCCCTCTGCTATATATTATGAAAGCAAAAAATATGTGCTATTGATGCAAGGCTGCAGGGTTGAAAACAAGGCTGAGTTCCCAAGGCTGGAAATACAGGGAATCCGAGCACCGCACCACCCAAACAACACCTGCTCTTTCCTCCAAAGCGGATGCATCGGGATGTTGAAGCTTTGAGAAAAGCAACCAAGACAGCGTGGGATAACTCCTGCCAGCCCTTCCTCCCAGCCCTGCCTGCGCGGAGGGAAGGATGTGGTGGAAATGCTTTCACTCCCTCGAGGCTGAGCTCCTCCAGCTGCTCCACGTGCTGCAGAGCGGAGGAGGAAAGGACAGCAGTGTGTGAAAGGCAGCCGTAGCATCTGAAACAGGCTAGAGCAAGGGGAAAACTAGGGTATGGAAGCCTATTCAATCAAACCTATGCTGTGGGGCAGCACATCCCACATTTGAGTGGTCCCACAGTGGCAGGAACCCAGCCCCGCTCCACAAAAACACAGGGGAAAGTAAATGCCACCTTGCGCTTCCTGAATCCCCAGAGAATCGGAGGAGGGAGCGGACAGACGCCAGCCTGAGCAGCCCTGGCTGTGATGTGGCTGCAGACAACAAACCTGCCAAGTCCCACCAGGACCTGCTGACGAGGCAGCAATAAGCCACGAACAAACTATGACGAAAATTGCATTTGCAGCGACTACATCCATCTCTGAAGTAGACTATGAGAGCTGGGCATCCTAATCTCAGCCCTAATTTACCCTGAGAGAGCGATATCACCACCCGCCTGCTTCTTCTCTGCCAAAGCGCAGGTGGGATCGTGCTCTTGGGGTCTGGGTCCTGTTAAAGCCCTTGTACTACAGGAGAGCATCAAGTAAAGAATTTACATTTTGGATCAAAAATAACCGGCTTCCAACCATGCACTTTGCAGAGAAGAAAAACAGAAGGACTGCAAGAGTTACAGTTGTTCACGGGCTTGTTATTTATCAGCTGGGAAAAAGCACAGGCCAAGAACCTTCTGCAAAAGCAGACAAATCCCTCCTTAGCAGCGCTCATACTACTTCACTACATCTCTTAGTTCCCCTAAAATTTAAGCAAAGCTGTAGAAGTAGCCAGAGAGGAAAGACACTGTTAAGCAGTATATGCACATGTTTCAGACGGGGCTGCAGCGAGATGCCACAGAAGCACCTGGAGCGGGAAGGTTTCTCCCGCAGGTCCCGCTCCTCCACGGAAACCTCTCTGCTTTCCTCCGAGCGCTGAGGCAGGCAGGAGAGCACAGGCTTTGCCTGAAGCTGCAAAGCTACTGCAGCACAAAAACTCTGGGACCAGCTGCCACTGAAGGGTGTAGGCATTAGAAACCAAAACCAGATGAAGCACTTGATGGATGAGATACCTACGCAGCGCAAGCCATAGCTCTGCTGTAACCCACCGAGCCTAATAAGGGATGAACTCTCCCTCAGCTTTTATCCTGACAGATATCTGATCTGATCTGATCTGACACGGTGAACTCGATGGGCAAGGGAGAGTCTTGCAATCACGGTTGCAAGACAGCAGGCGTGCAGGTTTTTCTTACGTTGCTAGTTTTATAGCAGGAGTGGCACAATAAAGGCGTATTTTATGCAAGTAAAAGGTTTCTTCCCACTGACTGCATGATTTTCTTGCCTTCAGTAGATGATGGGCATTGCCACTTAACGTGCACTTCTTGCACCTTCTCACTGACACCAAGAATTTAAAAATCACTCTTGTGGCTGTACAAGTCTACGTGAAAAGCTACAGAAACGCGAAGCTACTGCATTTTTCTGAGAAGTCCTTGAATAGAAGCTATCCATCCACAAAAAATGTAGCTTGTATTTACAATGGCTCTGTAATCTTTTTAAGAGATTAGCAAGTGTATTTATTTTGTTCCTACAGAAGGGTGGTGAGTGAGAGGAGAGCATTTTGTGTTTGTTCTGTACTGTTTGCCTCCAGGTCTGGTGAGTATTTGAAATATGCAAAGGGAAGAAGGCTCAGGAGGGCAGGTTCAGCCCTTCCTCATAGTCTTCCTCCCACTCACACCCACTTGCAACCACATAAACATCAAGGAAGCGGCATGAGAAAACTGGGCCACGTGTTAGCTCTCCGAAAATGCATCAGTCATGACCCAGCACCTGGTCCGGGTCCAAAAAACTGCACTGACCCTGCGCTGAGTTGGAAATGCCCTGCTGCAGCCTCTGCCGACGCAGGGGGACAGCACGGGGCAAAGAGGGGCTCTGACCAGGTGAGGTGACCCCAGCACCTCCGGAGTGACCTACAGCATCAACGTCTAACACACCAAGCAAAGCCTTGAGGAAAGAGGCTATTCCAGGGGAAAATAACTAGCAAAACAAGCTCCTGCTGTACTTTAACGAAAAGGTCTCCTTGCAATACTCTGCGTTTTAATTTCTGCAACAGTGGAAGGAACAGGCAAAAAGCGTAGCTCTTCTGCAGCTGAGCCCCTGTGAGTCTCAGGATCGGTCACACCTGATGCAGGTCACTGAAACCTGCTCCAAATCTGAGCGTATCCTATGTCCTACGTGCTGGCTATGTGGAAAGCAGTGGACAGTCCAGTTTCCACTGGACCTGCCTGGGAAGGGCCTCTCACGTCCTCCCCCAAGGCAGAGGACACGGACCCAGTGGCTCACCGTCATAGAGGACTCCGTGGACCGTCTGTCCAGTGACTTTGCCCGGCGGTGTGGGGACAGAGGAGATGCAGACACATCCAGGATGGAGCCCACAGCTGCACCTTCACAAGTGAAGTCCTGTGTAAACAGCGTTAACCCAGATCAGCGCAGGAACGAGGACAGCCAGTCCCACTCTCTTGGCTTACGGCATAAAAATCCGCATTTTTAAGAGGCATCTCAGGCTCAGAACAAGTGTCCTTTCATTGGCAATAGATTTTTTTTTTTGTCCTTTCAGGCATTAATTTGTTCCCAGTATATCTAAGCATATCTGGGACTTTCAAGACCGCCTGTTTCTTTTGTTACTTCACCCCATCCTGATGTGTCCTGCCATGCCAGATCTGAAGGTTCTTTCTCACTTGGAGGAAGGAGAAAAGACAACCTGATTTTCCACTCTGATTTGCAGCTGGGCCGAGGGAGCAGAGCAGCAAGCAGCAAACCTGCGCAGACTGAGCACATGCAGCGGTTTGGCTCCTACATGAACCTGCCTGCGACTTCAGATCCCCTGTTCTACCCAGGGACAAACCCTATAGCTAAATCCTCTATCCTGGGCTGCCAGATCCCAGGTGCCATCCTCCAAACCCCACCACGAGACCTTGGCTGAGCAGCTTACCCGTTTCCGTGGGAAAACCCTCTTCTCGCTCCTGCCCTGCCGCGTCTCACTGGAAAGGGCAGCGCCGGCCGACACATTCGTTTCCATGTGCTCCGCGTTCTCAATATCTAATGCCTCAAATTTTTCAATCACCTGGGATCGCCTGGAAAACAGAGAGAAAGGGAAAACCAGAGCCCGTTTAAACACAAGAACAGCAACTGCGCTGAGCTGTACAACCCCACAAATTTAAGGCTGCAGAATTACTCGACCCAGTGTTCGTGCACACCTGGCTTTTGGTCCCTGTTTCTCTGCAAGCTCTAGCGTGCACAAATCCAGGGTAAAATGCCCCGATCTGACATGCATCATTTTACCCGTGGCCAAAGTGGGGAAAAACCTCACGCTACTCAGCTCCACAAATAGCATCCTCTTAAATATCTAGAAAACACTTGCAAAACCAGCAATAACCTTTCACTTGTAAATTTTACAGCCCTTTGAGAAGCAGGGATTATTGAACAGCTTTGGCTTAAGCTTTGTCTTTACTCTCTAGCACTGCGGCTATCAATGGCCCCCAGGCCACAGAGCAGAGATGCATCAGACCAAAGTGGGGTGCAGAGGTAACGGGTACCTACGGGTCACCCTGTGTGTACACTGCTATAGATACCCTGTAAAAACTCAACCCCACGTGGGTAACGTCCAGGGGATTGCCCTGAGTGAGGAGTGTCCAAGGATGCCTCCACACAAGGGGTCTGGCTTGCAGGATGTGCCAGCTGAAGAGGCATGGGGAGATGCAGGGCACCCTGTGCAGGCACAGCAGGGCATCCCCTGCAAAACCCCGGGGCTCTACCTTCCCCTTAAACTGGTCTGCAAATCCAGTATGGACAGCAGGGAACACAACCTGGACTCCCTGACACCGCCTCGGTGGCCCATCACACTGTGGCACATACATCTCGGAGGATGGAGGAGAACTATAAAGAAATGGGGATGGAGCAGGAGCCAACCCAGGACCAAACCCAAAGGGGATGCTCCTAAGAATGAGCAAACAACAGGCCTTTGCAGGTGGAATTAAAATCGCTGTTTCAGCATGAAAAAGCTGCTTGCTGACCCACAGGAGAGGAAATACTGGAATTTTCAAAGGGCCTGCTAGTGCCTAAGTTTGCATGCCCAGGGGTTCAGGCAAGTATCAGCCTCAGGTCTTTAACCATAACCTGGGAACATGAAGCAATAACCCACCAGCAACACACACGCCAGCTGAGCTCCAAGCTCTGAGGTTTAAAGCTCCATTTCAAACCTCCCCAAAAAGCTCAATGCGGGTGGGTTCTTGACACAAAATTTGGACCCACACGTGCCGCACCTAAACTCGGGGCTGCTTGCTCTGTATGAACCTCTAATGTGCACGAAAATCACAATGGTAACTACATGAGGGGAAAGAGGTTATCCAAAAAAAACATTTTTAACACTTCTCACAAAAAGGAACAGCAGGTTAAGGGCTCAAAAAACATGAGATGTTCAGTTTGCAACCAACATTTGCACCAAATTCCATAAATGAGACAAACAGTCTGAACACATCACACCCCTCGCCGGGCTGGGGGCCCCTCACTGCTGCTCAGAGCCAGGCTGCCAGGACCGGGTGCTGAAGCCCGCACCCAAAGAGGAAGGGACAAAATCCATGGAAAAAAGTTTGCTTTGTAAATTTAAACGTCTCTGACGTTTTTACGGGACATCTGTTCAGCCCCTGCTGCCTCCCAGTTTGCAGACTGGGAGCAGGCAGATCCCGGGCTCGCGCAGAGCTCCCAGTCCCTGTGGGATGTTCTGCTCACGAGATGTCTGTTCACATAAACCAGCCCGCGGAGCATAAATCCACATCCTCCGTTTACCGACAGACGAGGAACTGTTTTGGAGTCACAATTTTTTAACTCTTTTACACTGGCCCAGCCTTCTCTGAGTCTCAGTTTAGGAGGGAATAAGAGGTCCACGAATTAACATTGTCTGTGCCCTATTAGGTGAAGGCCTGAAGAAAAACAAATCAGGAGAAAAAAAACCAAAAAACCAACCCAACCGAAAAACATAAAACAAAATCAAAAGCAGGTTGATTTCTCATGAAAGGGGCTGCACCACCAGGTTGTTCTACGGCTCGAGATTGAGATGAGATGGTAGCGAAGCAGGCGAAGTAAAGGCGGACACGTCACACAGCAACACAGCAGGAGAAGGTGGAGAGCAACAAGACCTGGAAGAAAACAAGGCTGGAAAATGAATGAACAGAAGAGGAAATTATATATCTGCATCTACATACAAAACAAAATCAAAATCATTCCAGTAATTCGTCATTGAAAAAGGGAGGAGAAAAAATAAATCACTGCAACCAAATCACAGCCCCAAGGGTTAATATCATCCGGATTACGGGAAAAGAATCGTCTTTTTCCCATTAGCTCAACATTTCAGAGAGGTTACTGGTAGAGATCCTGGGGGGACAGGGAGGGGAAGGGCTCTCCTCTCCTCCCCACCGCGCCGAGGAGAGAGCTGCTCCCTCGGAACAGCAGCTCTGTGTTGACAAAACAAGGCTGCGGACAGGTAGGAAGAAGCGTTTTGAAAGCTGCAGTGCCATTTAGTGCTTTCTCAACTACAAAGCTCGTCCCAAGGAGTTCCTCGGCCATGCAGGCTGTTAAATTTTTTTCCAGGCCACTAAACCCGAGCCGCAGATCTCGGCTGTTAGGTGCAGAGGTGTGTGCGGTGCGAAGGAAAGCTATAAAGACCAGCACGAGTTATTGTTAAAGTGATTTTCTTTGACTGGAAGAAAGGGCTTGTTTTTATTGGATTCATTCATTATTTAGCAGCAAGAAAGACAGCGAGTGTCAGGAAAAGGAAGAGGAATTCCCCCAAAAGGTCCACAACAATGAAGAGGATAGTTATACAAGAAAAAACCAAACCTATACTTGGGAGAGCAGGTGCTCCTCTCTACGGAGAGAAACAGCATTCAGAGCAGAGCCTTACATCTCAAGAAGCTCCAGAGAAGGAATTTGAGAAAGAAAAGTTTTTTAAGCGATTTCAGGCAGCTCTGCTATTTATCACGGCTAGAAATACTCCTCAGCCCCCTGACCGCGCTCCTAAAGCAAATCCGGCAGACGCCACAGCCGACTCTTGCCAGTGTGAGCAGAACATGGGGTCAACCAGGAAAGCTGCAGTTTTAGAGGCTGCATCCCTGGAAGCATGCAAGAAAAGCCAAATTCCCCAACCAGAAACCCCGATGCTCCCCGGGGAGCTGCAGGAGGCAGGTGAGCCCGCAGCTGCACACCCGGAGGAAGGGGCTCCGGGTCTCTGTGCCCCAAGGACTCCCCACCCGATGGTGGTCTCCTTCCCAAAGCCGCTGGCACCCTCCTGAGATATGCCAGGATTTATCCCTGCAGCTGCAGAGCCCTGCTGGGATACAGGGACCGATGTCCAAGGATGCCCCTGCAGCCCTCTTCAGCTGTGATTTTGTGTGCAAAACAGGCTTCAAGAGTCACCCATGGGGTTTCTGAAGAGCTCTTGTGCCCTAGGGGTGGGTCTAGGATGGGAGAGCGGAGGCACGGCTTGACCTCTCTGGACATCAACTCTCTCCCCGGTGTGGTCGCGCATCCCTGCATGGTGTGGGCAACGCGGTGCCGGCAACCCCGTCCTGCCGTGTGCCAGCAGAGGGAACTCGCACTCTGTCGCTCCGCCAAAATCATGGAGCTTATCTCCTCTTTTCTGATTCATGTTTCTGAGTGGCTGCGAGCTCAGACATCTGCACGGGGTGTGGAGTCAGCGTCAGGTATAAGTGGTCAACATGGAAAATTTCCAGTACAGTCCTGGACTTAAGTCATGGAATATCTCTTACTATAAGGAAACAGGACAAGAAGCCTGGAAAAACGGCTTTATCTGGAGCTAAGCCTACAGGTGTGTCACTCAGGATGCAGCACTGGGTAGCTAAAATAATTCTTTTCCATCCATAGCTCTGACACTCGCACTGATTTATGATGGGTAAACAAAAAAACACACCAGGAGGAAGAGCCGAAAAATACCAACAGAATCAGAGCAAGTTCATTTGGCTGCACGGAGGGATGAAAGGCAGATCTGAACGATGCCTGGCTGGTGTCTATGGGGTTGGCATGTGGGCCAGCGATTTCAGGTGTTCCCAGACGTGTTAGTGTGTTATTGAGAAGGATTATTAGAAACAGTGTTAAACCCGGGGGAAAAAGCTGACCCCACAGCATGGAAATGAGTTTTTGTATTTGCTCAACCTCAAACAGCACAGCCTGAGCTCAGAGGAGAGAAATGAGAGGGATATGTGGACTCTGTAAACTCAAATTTAAAAAGCAGCCAAGCCAAGCTGAGCAGGGTGTTGGTGAATGTTAATTCCCTGGTGTGACACCGGACTGCCTCTCTGCCCTGCCGAGTCCACCCAAGCTCCGGGACACATGGCCTCACCACCCACACGGGCCAATTCCCAGGTTATCGGAGGAGAAAACAAACGTGCCCATCCCTAAACGCTGCCCGCTGAGCCATCCCTGCTGATGGCACGCTCCTCCGGCACCACAGGCTGCGATCCCCAGCC
>NW_009631765.1:44686-47252 GCF_000690535.1 Cariama cristata
CCCCTTGCCCTGCTCTCTGCCATCACCCCCCTCCCAAACGCTGGACCGGGCTCAGCCCTGTGGGCAGCAAGACCCCTGTGCCTGTTGCAGCATCCACTCCTCTCCCTACACCCGTCCCGCTCTGATAAAGGCCCTGGGCTGACACAGGGGAATTTTTGCCAATACTGATAAAGCAATAAAAATCTCTTAACAGCCCCAGGAGCCCAGTTGGGCTGGGAAAAACAGACTTTCCCTGGGAAAAGGCACCTGTCAGCAGGCAGCGAGTGGGGCTGACATTAAAAAAGGACCGTCACTGGCAGCAGTGTCCTCTCCCGGGCCCTGTTATCTGCCTGTAAGTCTGCTCCTCCCTGTCCTCAGCTGGCACATCCCAGCTCGGTGCTGGATCCCAGCGCTGCACGATACCCCCAGGGCTAGAGCAAGGGAGGAACGTGCCGTCCTCTCACACCGGGGTAGGTGCTGGCCAGGGCGTCCTCTGCCAGCAAACCCAGCGGGGACATGATCTCGCCCACACCCGGGCCAACACACTGCACCAGTTCATCCTGCAAACCAGCAGCCACCAGCCTTTCCTCCTCCTCGTCCCCAGCCAGGGTGGCCAAGGGACCTGTGTGGCATCCTTCTCCTCCCACCCACTTTCCAAGGCAGAGAAAGCCAAATCCACACTCTTCTCCTTTATCCCCAGCCTGGCACCCGCTGTGCACGCTGCCAAGGCCGGGCTGGGTTTGGCATCCTCCTGCCAACCAGTGGCACCGGCACAAAGCTGCACTGCCCTCCCCAGATCTGCTCCCAGCTCTAGGCCTGAGGAAACCAGGCTGGAAAACAGTCCTTTAGGGGCTGGGAAGAAACAGAAGAGAAGCGCCTGTTGAAACTGTGCGAGAGAGAACACGCCCGGAGGAAAACCAGGGCAAGAAAATCAGACTGGCAGGCGGCCCTCTCGCCCGGGGCCCGTCTCTCCGTTTGCTCTGCTGCCCTCACAGCACAAACACATCTCTCCCAGGGCAAGTCGAGCCCGTCCTTCGCCTCGCCCGGAGAGCACCAAGCACGCCGGTGCACGGTGCAGGCGTGCGTGCGGATGCCCTCCCCATCCTCCTCCGCACTGAGCTGTTTTGCAGCCCTGCCTCGGCTCTGCACCCGCCTCTCCTCTCCCAGATTAATGCCGTGACATTTTGAAACCTCTCTCAGCTCATTAGGCAGTTGCATAACGCACCCAGCACTAACAGCATTTAGAGAGCTAACCTAATTAATGGTGCCAGCTGCCAGCGTGTGCCACGCCGGGGAAAGGACAGGGAGGGTGGGCTCGCTTGCAAATACAGCCACCAAACATCACCCACCTCAGCCAGCTGTCCCCAGAGCAGCCAGGCAGGGTGACACCTGCCCCTTGGCATCCTTAAACCCAGGACCACTGTAATGCAAAGGGGCTTCACCCAGCAAATACCGGCTACTCCGTCCAGGGCTGTGGTGGGGACGCAGCCTTGCTGCCGTTGCAAGCATGCAAGGAGGAGATTAGCCACTCATCCCTTACCTTCTCTCATTGCCAAAGAGCCAGGCCACTTCTTCTCTCCCAGGGCTACGGGCCCGGGTTCTCCGCTCTAGCCGCTTCCTCTCCACCTGGAAGGCCTCACGATTACTGATCCTAATGGCCTTGGGAACGTCGGCCAGGGTGGGGTACTGCCGGCTGGCTTTCAAAGAAAGGGGAGGCCCCGACTTTTCAGCTCCCCTTCCTACATCTCTGCTGCTGGAGTCCTTGTGCATGGGGCAACTGCTCTTCGAGTCCAAGGAGTTCAGAGAGAAGCTGTGAATCATTCGGTCGCCTGATCGGGTACCTGGGGAAGGAAAGGGCTGGGCATGCTCCTGCGAGGGCGATTTGGGATAACTGTACCTGTTGTTCGGGGTGCTGGGGCTGGGTGGGCTCGGCGGGGGTGGCAGCTGCTGCTCTTCCAGCTTCGAGTCTTGCTTGGTCTTCTCCAAGGAAAAGTACCCGCTCTCGACACGCGTCTTCCGCCCACAGTCTATCCGGTCTCCGTTCATGGAGCTCTCGTCTAAGGGACAGAGAAGTCACTGTGCTTGGTTTCAAGTCCAAGTTCTGCTTTTAACAAAAAACCACCTTGATTCCACCCAGAACAGGGGCAGCAAGTGAGAACAGAGATGGTCTGGGCCCCAGCCCCATGATGTGCCACCTCTTGTACCCTTGGCTTTTCCACCCTGACCACCCTTCATGCCCATGGAGATGGTGGGATGGTCCGCAAGGAACTGAGGCTGTCAGTCCAGCCCTTTGGTCAGGCCTGCACGGATGAAAGACCTAAACCTTCAAACCAAGAAATGGACGGCTGCAGTCACCGCTCTGCACCCATTTCCATCCCTGTCCTTCCCAGCCCGGCATCAACTACAGCTCCATAGGCACAACGGACACCTCACTCCTGACAGCCAGGAGTGGGCGGAAAGCGTCCCCCATCCGAGCGGGCAGATAAAGGAAACAGCCACAACGCATGGGACCTGTCCACAGCCTCGGCAGGAAGAGACCCCAGCCCCTATTGTTCCAGGGAGAACAACGGCACAGCCCCGGGGGCCT
>NW_009631765.1:47291-61137 GCF_000690535.1 Cariama cristata
CGGGGCCGGAGGGGGAAGCTGTGCCCCGGGCTTGGCAGCCCCGACAGCCAGGCTGAGCGCAGCATGGCCCCACACCCTCCGGGTGCCCCAGGCAGGGACATGGAGGTTGCTAGAAAAGGCATTTTCCCCCTTGTTTTGCCCCCAGCACGAGGGCAATGTTGCCTGCAAGAGCAGGCAGCCCGGTCTCCCTGATGGGGCAGGATTGGGCCCCGCACCGTGATTTTCCAGCACACAATGCAAATTTTTTCCTTCCTGAATTCCAGTCCGTAATGCCTCGCTCCAGTCCCCAGCACAGCAGGGACAAGGTCTGCCCCGCTCTCCTTGCTAGGATGCTCCAGGAACCAAACCCGCAGAAAACTTTTCCTTCTGTGGTGGTTTTCTGCCAGCCCAGCTGCCTGAACCGGGTCACCGCAGTGTCACATCAGTGCTGGCACTCCCGTTCCTCACCTTCCTTGCTGTCCAGCATGGGATCCTTCAGGGAGCTGGCAGCGCCAGCCTGGCCTTGCGCTGGGCTCTGGGCTGGGCTGATGCCGCTGCCCCCGTCCACTTGGTCTTTGCCTCTCATTTCTTCTTGCCAAAGCGTGGACTTGGTGGCGGGGACCTTCTCCGCACTGGGGATGTTGCTGCTGGTCACAGCCATCTTAGCAGGACCAGGCTCCTAAAGAGAAGAGAGGAGACAGCAGGGTTAGAGGGGTTTGCCCCAGCTCCACACCCAGGGTCCCCATGGGGCCGTCCGCAGAGGTGTGGGACCCACAGAGCTTGGGTGCTGCCCACGACACATGCCACGACAGGATGGGGACAGGGACAGGGCCATGTGCCACCACTGCACTCCCAAGGGGACAAGCTTGCAGGTGGAAACCCTGCCCCAGGGCAGTGTGGTGGGGAGACGGGTCAGGAATTCCTCGGCCAAAGGGACCATCGCCGCTCTCACAGCGAGAGAGGAAACGTCCCTTGCCATCCCTCCCCAGGGAAGGCTCCCGAAACCAGCTGCACCCCCACACACATCCAGCTGGGAAAAGATCCAGAGCAAAGGCGAGTCGACAAATGAAGGAGACCTTCGGCCAGTGCTGTGGCAGCGGAGGGGCTCACTAGCTTTCTTTCGGATAGGAACTGCCCCTCCCAGCGTCCCTCCCAGGATGCTGCGGCCATCAACACGTAACTCCTTGGGAAAAGCTCATCTTGTGCTCAAGCAGCCCGGCTCCAAGCAGAGCAAAGCCCCGGCTCCTCCCCAGCAAACACGGTCCCATGCAGCTCTGCTTACGCTCCAGCACAGCAGCTCTTCCCAAAAGCGGACCAGTGCCCGCATGGGGCTCTGCATCCCAAATCACGTACAACACTGCAGACCCACAGAGAAACGGGTCTGTCGGGTCCTGATTCACGGAGAACCTGGAAATGCTCCCCTCACCTCTGCCAAAACCCAGGGTGACACTGCACCCTCTGTAACTGATGCACATAAACACAACATCCTCCATTTCCCTCTGCATGTCCCCAGTCCTCCTGCATATCCTCAGTCCTCCTGCACATCCCCGGTCCTCCTGCAATCCCTGGTCCTTCTGCGCATCCCCGGTCCCTCTGCGGGCCATCTCATGGGCAGCCACTGCCTTTCACAAATGCAGACCAACACCAGGCTTCTCTCCTGGGTCCCATTTGCCAGGACTGAATTTTCTCAGTGTTATAACTAACGCCAAAAAACCAAAAGAAAACAAGCTAAAGGACACAGGATGGAGGAGAAAATTAATTCTCTGCCACCAGCAGTTGCATTGTTTGTTTGTCACAGTTGGTTTGCTACGGGCCACTGATAAAAAGTATAAAACCCAACTGGTGCTGTACTCCTCCCGGGTGCTTCGGCTACCTAACAGGCCACTTGTTTTAAAAAGGAAATACAACATTGCATTGACCTTTATGCTATTTTAAAGCAACATCCATCATCTTAAATGTTTCTCTAGCCAACAAGGGGCTCTAGAGTCCATTACACGACGATGCCATTTTGGTGGTCACAGCCCGGGCAGCTCAGGTTCGGTGCACGCCCCAGAAGAGGCAGCAGCTTTCACAACTCGTTTAGGGTTTGGCTTTCTTCGTTAGCAGATGTTTTGCTGTTGTTGTATTAAGCTTCTGCATTAGCAGATTATTTGCCTTAAAGCCACCAATAAATCAATGACAATTAACCCCCCTCCAAAGTCTCCGGATTGTGGGAAGTTTCCCAGCTGCTTGTTCCCTTTCCACAGAGCAAGGGGAAACCAGGAGCACCCGAGCCGGCACCCACGGGCTGGGGACATGGGCTGGGGACACGGGCTGCAAAGAGCATCCCCGCCATCCCCCCTCCCATGTCAGCAGAGCCACCGGTGGGTTTCAGCCCTGCACCTCCAAATCGGGGTTTGCAGGGCTACTCCAGAGCCGAGGAGGATCTCCTAGGGAGTGGGTCCTAGCTCTGCACAGCCACAACAAGCAGCAAATGACCTCAATTTTTTAAAAAAAATCCCCTTGGAAATTTCATTCTAAAGGAATGCAGCGTTGGAGGTAAACGATCCAGAGTTCAGCAGCATCCTGCTTGAGGGAACCGTGCTGGAGCAGGGGGTCGGACGAATCTCCAAAGTCCCCTTCCACCCTCATTCACTGATCTGAAAGCCCAAAGCTAATCGCCAGCTCAGGATATATATTTTTATATATCCCTTACGCACACCCCCGTATAATTATTTGTAGATATGTATTTAATTAGACAGAGATATGAGGGCCAAAAAGCGGTCTATAAGCAAGCAGAGAAATTAACTCTTTGCCGCTCAGTGCTATGAACAGATCCAAAAAGGAGCGTGCACCAAAATCAGCAAAAACCAGCCTCCAGTTGCATTAAGTGTGCCTGGGCATGCTCTGCTTACCCGAGCCTGCCACACCTCTGTGCAAATAGAGGGCAGTGCCTCAAATCCCAGATTTCAGCCCCAAATCCTGCCTTGATTTCCCAGGGACAGCAGGCAGGCAAAGGCAGCCCAGTCTCTCCTGCTGCCTGCATTGCTCTGCCAGGGCACGGCAAAAGCCGAAAGAGAAACCTGCTCTTTTTCCCCTAAGACTGCAGCCTGCTTGCAAAGCAAAGGTGAAAACACCTCTAGGATTGCACCTTGTCCAAAAAGCAGTATTTCCAGCTTCACCTGCGTTGCTCCCACCCCAGTGTTTTTGCAGGGGGAAGATGCAAAATTATGGGGAGAGTTGAAAACGGCCCTGATGCCCCAGGAGTGCCCGGCTGCAGCCAAGCTCTGCTGTAGCACAGAGGAAAAACTACGTGGGAGTGAGAAAAAGCAGAAATATCCATTGTTTTCAATTTTTTTTTTTTTTTAAAATCACAAAGGTGTACGGCCCTCCCTGAGCGTCTCTCAGACATGATCTGCTGCCAGATTAGCGGGCAGCCGTCTTTAGAAAGAAATCAGGCTTTCTCCGCTGGCACACAGTGAGCGAGCTGAACAGTAGCCAACTTCAGGAGAAGCCATTTCACAGAGGGGGATTTGGTGCTGATTTTCTCCCCAGCATCCTCTCTGCTTCCCTGGACCGGCCGCCCGCACCGGCACAATTTGGAAGATGACGGAAAGATGCTTCTTACATTTTCTTTCTGCCTTTGCAAGTTGCTTGCGAGTGACATCGCAGCATCCATCTGGCGGTGAGTCCCATGCAGAGATTGGTTTTGCAAAAGTGAATCTGAGGTTTTTTCCGGCACCATGGGGCTGGGAACGATGGGATGGAGAGGGTGGAAGGAGGGTAGCAAGCGGGACGGAGCTTGGGGCGGGAGTGCCACCAGGCTCCATGCTCACCCCATCCCCAAGCACCTGGGGAGCCTGCCTGCCCGCAGGGAGCCAGCATCCTTCCCACAGCCGCTTCCCTTATTTGGTGCTCAGGAGCTCGGATCCTGTACGGTTTCCAAGAAGTTGCCATGGTAATGAAATGTAACCCAGAATGATGTTTTTCTGGCTCTGCACCCCTTCTCCTCTCCGCCCCGTCCTCCTCCTGAACCCAGCCTGGGTTTCGTGTTGCGCCAGGGATGGGGTGAGCATCCTGCCCTGCTGCAGCAGCTCGCTGGGGTGCCCCGAATACAGCAGCCCCCTCCCTGGGGCTTGAGGACAGGCAACTCGTAACATGTCAGCTCTTGGCCATGGAGGGAGGAGGCATCTTCCCTGGAGCATCACTGGAGCCAGCACTCAAGGGGCTGTGACGACCCCAGCCCTTGGCAGGGAGTGGCTCAGACTTCCCGCTCGGTGTGCAAAAAAGGATCATCTTCCCCCTTATTTTTTTACCCATTGCCCAGAACCTCATTTATCCAGTGGAGTGGTGGAAACCTGATTCAAACAAACGCCGTACAAAACCCACCACGGCCCAGTTTGCACCAGGGTCATCCTAGGGACCTCATCAAAGGGGACTTGAAAACCAGGGCTCAGGGGAGCCCCGATGCTGTCTTCAGTCCCCCAGTGCCGCAGCCTGGCCCAAGGAGCCTGCCCAGCCAGACCCCCACAGCGGTGGGACGCAGGCCCGAGGTCAGGCAGCCTCAGGGACACGGCTGTTCTCAGTCCTGGCGAGGGACGAGGGTGGCCTTGGGGTCACGTTCCCCATCTGTGGGATTCTCCCCCACTCCAGCCATGTGGGAACCCGGCAGAAACGAGTGAGTCACGGCCAGCCCCGGTTTTTACCATTTATAGTCAAAGTGAGCACGAAGCCACTGCCGGGTCCCTGGAGAGCCCAGCTCCGTCCCCCAGAGCTCCCAGCCTGGCCCTGGCCTTTAGTATTTTCCTTTCATTCCCATTATCTCTGGGGTCATCTCAAAGGGGGTAACCGGAGCCCAATGGAATTTCATCCCGTTTCTGCCAAAACGGCCCGCGAACGGCCAGCACCTCTCCCCACTCCCCCACGGGGACCACGCGGCTTTGCGGCCACCCCCCGGGGCAGCGTCTGCAGGGTTGGTCCTGCAAGACAGCGGTTGGGGGGTAAAAGGTGGCCCAAAAGCAGCCAGAAAAGCAGCAGCAGCAATGCGTGACCCTGGGAAGTGATGACCAGGAATGAATTCACGCCTCCTGCTGCCCTGGCTCACCCCGGCTCTCACCCTCCGCGTAGGCAGCATCAGAGGGCTGGCAGCCCACTGGTCCAGCTGGTTTGGGGGGGATCTTCCCCAGGAGCAGAGCAATGCCATAGCTCTGAGAGGGAAGCAAGGGTGACAGTGTGTGTCCCTTTGGGGTTACCTGGGGAGTTGGGGGCTCTACCTTCCTCTTCTTCTTCTGATTCTGCTTGTTTGTCCTCGGATAGACTATCAGCATCTCCAGCCACCTGCAGGCAAAGAAAGCAAAAGGTGAGGTCTGTGCCAAAGGGCAGCACTCAGGGACGGCAGTGATGATTGCACTCCACCATGGGGTGTAACGCAGCTGCCCACAGGCTGCAGACCCCAAAGTTGTTTCCCCACCATGGGTGGCTCTGACCACACTGCCCGGGGAGACGCTGCCCCATCCCACCTTCGAGTCAGGCTGCCTGCAAGCTCCAGAGATGGAGCATCTGCATTTCATCCCTAACCCCAGCCTTCTGGGGTTTGTAACTTGACCATAAGCACAACCTCGAGCTGGAGCTGGGCACATGGAGGAGTTCAGCTTCTCCAACCTGGTCAGGGTCAATGAGGCAAATAGCGTCAAGAAATCATCCCAACCAGCTTCTGGGGGAAAAATGAGGTAGGACAGGAGGGGAGGAGGGATGACCCCAGGCTGCTTTGGCTCAAACCCCACTCGCTGCAAGAGTGAGGCCACGGCCAAGGCTGACACGGGACAGGGATTCAAGGACCCCGAAAGACAGCTGAGAGGGACAGAGCCTGCAGCAGGACCTTCCCCCTTCAGCGATGCCAATGCTCACAAGCTGCACACAAAGTGCTTTTGTCCAAGAAAGAGCAGCGTGAACTTGGCATTGAGAAGTCCATCCCCTGCACAAGTCACTTGTCTGGGGGACCCTCCTGTGCCCTCCCACCGTGGCCTGACAACCTCTCCCTGCATCTCTGCGAACTCCACAGGGATCCATGGACCACTGGGAAACATTCCACCTGTTCCCCTCTCCTGTTCCCCCCACTCTGCACGCTGCTGCTGTAAAGCGTTTTGAGATGACCACATCAAGTGGGTTTTGGTTAAGCAATAAATGCCAGAAGCATCCAACAAACATAAAACAAATTCTCCCCCGACCGGGAAAATCTTTCTGTCGTGCTGCAACTGCAAATGAAACCCGCCTGGCTCGGACCCAGAGCGGGACTGTTTCGGGATGATTAATGCTTGCAGTCAGGAGCAAACGTGCTGCTTCAAAATCTAGCACCGGGCCAATGAACAATAAATCAGCCCCACCTTGCTCTGCAATGCCTCACCCTCCTGCGTGGCGGGCAGGACTGGCAACAAAAGGCTGAGCTGTGAACCGGAGTGTGGGGAGAGGAAGAAGAGAGCAGGGCATGTGGGTTGGTCGGGTTTTGGAGCACAGCCATCGCTCCTGCCTTGGCTGGAGGAGAGGAGCCGGCTTCCCCATGCCACGATTCCCCCGTGCCTCTGCATCGCAGCTCCGCAGCCGCTGCAACCCCATCGCTGCAAATGGGGCTGGGGGTGGCCGTGCCGTCGGAGGAGAGGTCTGCCGGCTCGAGGTGATGTGCGGAGGGGGAATCACCCTTGCTCACATGTCTCAGTAGAGCAGGGAAGTTTCAAAGCATGAAAACATGTATCTGGTCAAAATCCCAAGCTCGAGGATGTTTCTAGGTCACCATCCAACACCTGGAGTCGAGAAATCTACTGTGATTTACTCATTTTAGTGGCCTAATATTCCGTGTTGCTGAGCAACTGCATCCCAGCATCAGGCACTCCTATGTCAATGGTATTTTAATCATCCTCAGAGGTCAGATGCTCCACTGGGACCAGGGGTGTGGGCTGCACCCACCCCCTCTGCCAACCTGCCCGCAGGGAGCGAGCAGGGCAAGGCAGGTGCTGGCAAGGTCAGTCCGAATGAGGATGGGGTAAATGCAGGGTGAGCAGCTCCAGGAGGCCACATCTGCCCAGGGATGGACGAGGACCAGAGGATGCATGGCCCTCGGGGTCAGACACCCCAGCCCTGGGACTACGGGACCTGCCGCTGGTGTGCGGACAGGACCTGAGCCAGCAGGCTGGGTGCCTGATCGGATGCTGTCCTAAAAGCACCGCGGGGTCACCCCAGCCCCCATCAGCTCCAAGCCCATCCTGGTGTTCACCCTGCAGCCAAGCTTCTTCCCCTGGCCAGTAAATAGCCGCCTTCTGCTGGGGCTGAAGCTGCCACAGCCAGCCCAGGAGCACCTCGGCATCAGACGCACCCTTTGGGCATCCCACACACACTCCAGTGTAGCTCAGCTCGCTCCTGGGGGTAAATGCCGCTGGGAATGTTGTTCTCCAGCAAGGAGCAGGATATTCCCCACCAGGCAGGGGAGCGGGGAAGGGGAAAGAAAACCTGTCCTTGCCAAAAAGCTGGAGAAGACTGGAACTGACCGCAAGGCAGCAGCTACACCCGGTCCCCAAGACTGTCCCTGCAGCAGGTTGTGATCATCACTCGGGGATCAGTCTGGGTATGCACTGCCACAGCACCCAGCCTTTGGCAAAGTCCTACCTGCCCTCCTCTTCCTCCCAGCTAAGGGAAGAGCCCTGTGGCGGGTCAGCCCCAGACCTGCACTCACCCGCTGATGATCTCCTTGTTCTCAGCCCGGATGAAGTGCTCCTTCTCCGGCGTCAGGATGCACAAGGAGAATTTCTGCCCTGTCCGGCTCTCCCCATCCACCACATCCGTGCACTGGTTCATGTTGATGGTGCCCTGCGGGAGGGTTGTCGGCTGCGAAGGGAAGGAGAAAGGAGTAACGTTGAAGGAGAGAAGAGCAGATGAGCGCAGAGTTGAGCCCTAAAATGTCTCCTGGTGGAAACCAGTATCCTACACACCAAGATGCTCTGCCCACGAATACCCAGACCCATCATGTGCTGTGCCAGCACACAGCAAAGCCCTGTGCTGCACATCTGGGGATACAGACCAGCAGGCATGACTCCTGCCAGCCCAGTCCAGACCAGCTCAGTCCAGTCCGCTGCTGCCAGTAAGATGCTACTCCGACGCCGAACGCCCAGGGAAGGATGGCTGCCCGGTTGCAGCACAGGGACACCAAGGCAAGGCACCGAGTGGCCAGCTTTGGGTTTGTACCTGTAAACCACCTGGGGTGGTGGGGTGGCACCTGGGGACATGGGGTGGCAAAGCAGCAAGGGCCCACTGCCCTCAGCGCAGGACGGCTCAGGCACTACAGACAGACAAACATCTGCCAGGTTTTTCCCATTAAAGTTAACAAAACATGGAGTTTGCCAAGCAGGGACTGCAGCATGGAAGGGACCTTGTTTGTCTAACGGGCTTTGCAAACCCAGTGGCACCTCCCTTGCTCCAAGCAGACACAGCGGAGTGGGACAGGCAGTGGCCCCCCTGGCCGAGGGGACACGGAGGGACCCAGACGGGTGTCAGCACTGACGAGAGCTGACAGGTCCATCTGGAGTGGCGTCGGCTCATCCGATTACAGCGCAGCCGCCCGCTCCCGGTGCATGGCACCCGCAGCCCGCCCTCCCCGAGGAGCGATGCCATTTCTCCCCCATCCCAAGCCTGCCTGTGCCCCACCAGGCTCAGTGACACGGGGGTCTCCCCCGCATCCCGGCGTGAACCTGCACCTCGGGCATAAATGACGGGGCTAGGGACATCTCCGAGCTGCCAGTGGCACCGAAGGAGCACCCAAAGCAGCTTGCAGCCACCTCCTCGCCTCGCCAAAGCCTCCTTACACCCTCCAGATGGCCAGGCCAAGAGGGAAACGGATTTTTGGCAGATGTTGTTAAGGTTTTTACCATGGAAACCGGCTCCCCTGCTAATAAAACCCCTCCAAAAGCAGCCTGTGCCATACAAATAAGGGGCAATTGGGGAGAGCTCGCTGGCCCCAGCCCATGATCCCAGGAAATTCTCCTCAGCCCCCCCGAGGCCCCCAGTTTACCCATCTGCGGGCCGTGAGAAATAGCCCCCTTCTCCAGGAAAAGGGCTTTCCCTGGAGCTGTGTCCCCAGGCAGGAGCATCCTACCACAGCCCAGCGGTGGCATGGAGCCATCGTGGGTGCTGCAGCATCGGTGCCCAGCATGGGCACACAAAGGGGACTGCTCGTACATCAGGGACACCAAAACCTTCTCTTTTCCTTCATGGAAACCAGCATCGGTATCCACAGACCTCACGGGATGGAGGGAGGGATGGAAAGCAATGCCGAGCCCAGACCCCTGGCACGGTGCATGCACAGCCGCCCGCCCTGCACCGCCGCGGGGAGTCGGCTCCTAAGAGGATTTTTTGTCTTAGACAACAAAAATAAAACGCCGCTTTCCGGCAGCTATAAAAACCCAATGGAAAAAACTTTCTCCTGCTCCAAGTGGAGTCTTAGAAACTTCTTTGTCTCGCTGACCTTCAGCAGAGCCAAGGCCTCCAGGACTGAAAGGTCTGGGTCCAACCTTCTTCCCCACCCAGAGCATTTTTGCACCAGGGAACGCAACCAGGATGGGAGAAAAAAGGGGATGAAGGTGGCTCCAGGAGGGAGCCCCAGTCCCTCACAGGGACTCTGGGCCACTCAGTCCCTCCTGTCCCTCAGCTCCCTGGGAGGCCCCGCAGGGATCTGGCAGGGAGCTGGCACAGGAGGAGAGGAGGAGACGGCTCCCTGCGAAACCCGCCTGCTCTCCTCCTTCTCTAACCCCACGGCAGTGTTCAGGGCGGCTTCCCCCGCTGCTCACACCCAGCCCAGACCCAAGCGTCCCCAGAGTGGAGGAGCCGGTTTGGGGCCCCCCACAACACCAGGCTGGCCTTGTGAAGTGGTTTTGCCACGCACCCCTCCTCGCGAGGGTGAACGCTGGCATCTCGCACGGCCTGACACATGGGTCCCCGTCCAGCACCGCACGCCTCCAAGCCGGGATGCTAGGAGCGGGGCTGCGAGCAAAGCTGGGACTGTCCCCCTTGCACCTGCAGCCAGGGACAGGATGGGCACCAGAGACAAACCCTCCACCCCATGGCAGCCGCCTTGCACCCCTCCAAACCTCTCGGCAGCAGATGAAACCAGCAGCCTCGCTCGCTCGGGATGTAAATTCCTTTACACCATCTATTTCCTTCCTTGGAGGCAGCGCAGGCACTTTGAAGCAAAGCAAAATGCAAATGCTGCCAGGTATAAACGCGCGCACACACACACTAACTCCACCGAGGAAAAGGACGGGGCTCGGGCGGCATTGCACCCCGGGAGCGCCTCGAAACCGGCCAGGCATCCCCGGTGAAGGAGCTGGCGATGGCACACAGCTGCTCTCCCCGAGGAACCAGAACAGGGACAGCCCCGGTGTGCCAAAGCCGTGGGGCGGTGGTGTGGGAGCAGGGGAGATGGGAGAGGCTCTGGAGCAGGGGATGAGGCCACACGGACCCCTTCCCCACCTCCAAGCACCTGTTTCTGTGCTGGGGGGGTCTCTCAGGGCTGGGGATCCCGGGCAGGGACGAGCAGAGCTGGTCCCTGGGCTGGTCCCAGGCCAAGGGAGGACTGCGTGGCTCTGACAACTGGAAACGAATAAATAAATGCAAAAGCAAGGAGGTGTTATATGGCTGAGACGTCAAAACAATAACAAGGCTGGGACTTCAACCAGGCCTTTGAAGAGTAGATGCTTTGATACAAGGTCAAACCCAGCGTCGGACCCTAGGGCCACGGGGAGGTTTCGTGTCCAGGTGAGGCAGGAGCAGATGCTCAGGCTCAGCTCTGGCTCCAGCTGCTGGCTTCTGCCGGTCCCCTCCTCGGGGACAGCCCTGTCCCCAGGTGCTGGCCCTGCCTTTGCCATTTCCCACGCTGCTGTCAGTGGGATGGAGCACACAGCTACTCCACACCTGGACTTGGTGCCTGGGTGTCTCTTTTAACTGGGGAGAAAGAGTGGAAGCACAGCAGGGTACACCAGCAGAAGACACCACTACCGGCACCATGACGAGTAGCAGGTCTCCTTGGTGTCACCAGCTGCCTCCGGCCCGGTGAGTGGAGCAGCCCTTCACCGTGTGCCGGCCTGGGGAAGGCAGCACCCACCCCACATGAGCAGCTACAGCTCTCCACACTGCCAGTATCAGCACAGGAACCGGAGCCAAGAAACAATCGCGTTGCTGTTTCCCTCTGGTACGACAGATCCCTATTTACACACACACGCGCTCGCAGCATCCCCCTCCATATTACACAAAGCCTATAGTACACTCTCCTCCTCCTCCTCCTCCTCTCCCTTCCTGGGTGCCCAGGACACGAGTCATGCCGTGCTCTCCACATCCACAACCCCAACAGCCTCCGGATGAGAGGCAGAGACCTTCAGACGGACGCTCTTAGGATGCAGAGCCCAGCAATTGCAGCATCCCCCATCTTGGAGAGTGGAAAGGAAGGAAAGAAAGAATGGGGATCTCTTACAAGCCTGAAGGAAGAAATCCCAAGCAGGGCATTACTGGGGAGAGCCAGGTGCTGTGGCAGGAGGATGCACAGTGCTGGATGCTCCACGGGCGATGAACTGCCAGGCGCAGGGGCTGATGCTGTAAGTCAACAGGCTTTATCTGTAAGAGTCCCTCATTTCCATATGGTTTTGCAGGGCTGAGGTAGAAATATAGGATTATTTAGATTCAAAAATTTCTGAATTTTCTCCAAGTGCCTTCCCCATCATTTCTAATACACATGTATTGTAGGAGCTCAATCCGAAATACAACGGAGCTTCGCTCAGCGACTGTACACAAGATGTTTTCTGAGCAGGTAACCCCACAGTCAAGCTCCTGAGGAGCGGCTCTGCCACGGCCTCGGTGGGACACGGCCAATGCCCACACCGTTCTCCCGGGCTATTACACAACGTGGGTTGACGAAATCTGGAACACAACCTTTAAAGAAAGGCGATGGGGCAGGGGGAGGAGGAAATCAAACAAAAGGGACATTTTACTTTGTGCCAAGAACCAGGAGGGGAAGAAAAAAAAAAACCAAAACAAAACAAAAAATCCACAACCGTTTGTCTATCTCACATGGCGGGCTGGTTGCCTTGGCACTGGGGCCCGGCCATCCCGGGGGGGAGATCGCAGCTCTGCCATCCCGCCTTGCCATGATGCCGCACGGGAAGGGCTCGGGCTCCGGCTGGCTCTGCCCTGGCTCCCAGGGCTGCCCCAGAGCAGTAGTAAGCCTGCAGCGCCTGGGGAAGAGACATCCACGCTGCCTCCATAAATGCTTCTTGACAAATGTTAATTCTCCAAGCTAAAATATTCATGAGAGTGGCTGCCGACAAGTACGCTGCTCATTTGCAGCACTCTTGAGTACTCTGCAAAGGAAGCTGCCGTGTTTGCTAAAAGCATCACCCATCCCCAGTGCCTGGGTTTGGTCGATTGCGGTGCTCGAGGCGGGATGCAAGCGGGATCTTGGCTGGGCTGTGGCTTGGGAGGGAGCAAGACTCCGCTGCCCCATCACCACGGGCGCATCAGAGCAACGTGGAGCCAACCATGCCTTGGGAAAGGGCAGCAATGCAGCCTGGACAAGCAGCTCCTGGCACCAGCCGTGGCATAGGGAGCCCATACCAGTGCCGCCTCCACCATTCCCATCCAGAGGCCATCTGCAAGAAAGCACCAACTCCTTGAAAAGCCCCAGGGAGGTCCCTTCTCAGTCATGCGAGGCTATGCATGGCTTCCCTAAAGCCCAGCCAGGGATGCACCGTGCACGCACCAGGGCTGGCTCCATCGGTGGGCTCAGCCGGGCGCTGCTGCTGGGGTGCTCAGCCTGCCGGTCCTGGTGGGGTGGCCACAGTGTGTCCCGAGCTGCCCAGGCACCGGGCGAGCAGGGCTGGCACAGCAGCAGGGCTTTAACGAGCTTTTTAGGCTTCCTGCCACTAGGCACGAGGCTGTCGATACAGCCACAACGCGACCGGAGCTCTGTGGTGGGCAGATTTTGTTACACTTATAGATCGTCTAACAGGCTGAGCATCCTGGATTTATTAAATTAGACAAAGGCTCTTGAAAACGACCCCTGTGGGCTCTGCAAAAGGACAGACTGGAGCAGTCACCCATCAAAGGGGAGCAGAAGGCTGTGCTCCTCCATCCCACACCTCCCTGCAAGCAGCAGCGTTCCCCCATCCCCATGGCAGCTCTCCGCTCTCCCTGTGCCACCCAAGCAGGAGGCAGGTACCTTTTCTTGGCCATCTGAGCGCACCTTTCCCACCTGTAGCCTTCCCGTATCAGCAGCTGCTGCTCAGTGAAGCCACTATGAAACCTCTGGCTTGCTCGGGCCATGCACCAGGCAACAGAAAAGCAGATTTTTACCGTGGGCGAGGGAATGCAACGGTGGTATCAAGCAACCCTTGTCCCCCTGCACCTCTGCATGCACACCTCATGCCCCTTTGGAAGAAACGGGGGAAGGTGCCCCCCAAATCTCACTGCTGCCTGGATTCTCCAGCCATCCAGAAGCCATCGCACCCTTTCACAGACAGAGGCACAAGTGGTGCTCTGCAGATGTGGCCTTGGCACATGCCGGTGTGGCTCTGCACCGGCAGCAAACCTGGCTCGCGGTGTCACCAGCAGCCGCCCTGTGCCAGCACGACAAGGGGACAGGACACCTGCGATGCAGAAACACCCTCCCGGCTGGATAAATGCCGTAACACTTCCCCCAGCCCCATCACACACTTCCCCACCGTTGGCCCCTGCTTGTTCGTGACGAGCACCGACAGCCGGCTCCTAAAATTTGTTTTGCCGGAGGAGTTTCCCATAGCCCCAGGTCACCCACCCCAAGGAACCAGCTCGGGGAGGTGGGCTTGGAGGATGGGTTAGC
>NW_009631765.1:61199-61604 GCF_000690535.1 Cariama cristata
CTCTACCAGGAGATAAAACAGTATCAGCTCCACTTTTGCCAGGGGGAAGGAATTTTCTTCCCCAGGAGCAGTTTGGGGAGGGGGCGAAGCGCAGGGGCTGGGCAGGAGAGTTCAGCCAGGGGCCCCTTTTAAAGCCGAGTCGGTGTTTATGTCCACAGACAGCGAGTCTAAACACTGAGCGAGGCTGCGAGCTGCCCGTGAGCACCCTCGGGCTCCTCTCCCACCCAGTACCACCTCAGTAAGGTATGGGCAGCACCCATCCCGGGGGTACCCAGGCTGTAAGTTTGGGGCCACACATCCCATCTGCAACCCCGTCCCCATGGGCGCCCATCCGGGGAGCGGGTGCTGGAGCAGAGCGAGCCACGCCAGGGCTGCGCAGGAGGCTGGAGCAGGCCTGTCTTGGCC
>NW_009631765.1:61716-66352 GCF_000690535.1 Cariama cristata
TGCACGCCGCCCGAGGGGTCCGTGCACGCCGGGGATGGCCGTATCCCATCCTGACACAACCGCCCGCACCGGGTAGGGAAGGTCAGCAAACCTGGTGGTGGTCACCAAGTGGGTGCAACCTCCCTCGGTGCTGGGGTCCGACCCTCTGGGTCCTCAGCAGCATCCCCGAATCCACTGGAGGAGCTCTTTGGGGGAGCTTGCACCCGCGCTCACGCACGCTCCATGTCCAACACTGCTGAAGGGGAAGAGGGACAGAAGATGCAGAGAACATCGGCACCTTGATGGGAACAAGAGCACGGTTCCACCTAGATAGGGGTCTACAGATTGCTCCGACCCGCCATCCCAGCTCTTTGAGGACCAAAGCAAAAGCCCAGCATTGCACAAAGAGCTTGGAGCAGCCGCTCAACCCCTATTCCTGTTCTTTGGGGACCAAAGGAAAACCCCAGCATTGCAAGGGCCCTTGTCAGCCCTGCCATGCTGAAGGCACCGTCTCGCAGCCCTGAAAACCCAAGAGTTATTCTTCCCCCTTGCTCTCTGGGATTTAAACACATTTAAAACGCAAAATGTCCGCCTCTCCTCCTAGGAGGGGGGTGGGAGGAATACACGATAACGGATCTGACCCCATCTGCTCACAGCTGCCAGTGTGGCATCTTCCCCGCTCCCCGACACACAGGCACAACAGCTACCCAGCCGAAGGGGAAGCAAATATCTGCAGCGTTCGAGCGAGTTGTCATGGTGATCAGCCCGACGGCAAAAGCCCGGCAAGACCACGCACCAGGACAGTACACACAGCGAGAGACCAGAGCTTGGTGCAGGGACCACGGCGGGTGAATTGCCTGGAGAGGGAAAAGCAGTCGTTTGGGGGTGGGAAGGAAAGGCAGGCTTCATTTGCATCTTGATATCTGAAGTTTAAATTGCACTGTTCCAAATTGGCCTTGTCAACTTTATTCTCCACCCCCTCAGTGTAGGAGACAAGTCCCAGGTGGTCCCCGCACCCCGCGCCGCCAGGCACACACGTGCAGGCACCCACCACCACCTCCGTGCACGCCAGCTCGCACATCCCTCCCCAGGAGCTTCACTAAAGCATCAGAAACCACGTCCCCACAGCAGGACTTGTAAGGTCACCTGCACGCAGAGATGGTCGTAGACATGGTGATGCCAATTTTGGAGATAGCTCAGGAGGTGGAAAGCTTGGATCAAGGCAGGATGATCTCCATCCATGTTGGTCAGCCACCCGAGCCCTGTTCAACCACAGCTGGACCTGAATTTCTGCTTCATGGGGGTGAGGGAAATAGCTCAAGCGTCCGCCTGGGCACCGGCTGTGCCGAAGAGCAGAGGTCAAACTGGGGCAGGCTCTGCCCAACGGCCCAGGCTGGCTCCGCCAAGCAGTCACACCAGGGCTGAGGTTGCGGCACTGACTCTCCAGAGACCACCTGCTTTTTGAGCCTAGAGCTGGGTAGAAAAACTGGCGAGAGGGGCAGTGCCTTTGCTCAGGATCCTTACGGCAGCTACGAAAAGGTGTGAAAGACATTTAAGCAAAAAGGGCTTCGCACCTTGGGAAAAACCTTAGGAAATGAACCCAGGGCAAAGCTCCCTCGCTGCTTGATTTTGGAGCTGGTCTTCTTGCAAAGTGGGGAAATAACTGCAGTTGATGTGGGCTTCACCGTTATTTACAGCACCAATTGCTGTTGGAATGACTCCCAAGGTCTTCTGCTCAGCACTGCTCTGACCTAGGGACAACTCCCACCACGGCCGAGGGCCACCCGAGGTCCCACCACCCTTGCAGCAGGGAGGTGTGCTGCAGAGTGCTCCGAAACCGGGCACCGCCTGAGATGTACGAGGCCACCCCGCTGCATGTGGAACCCAAAATCGGACCCTGTGGAGAGACTCGGGAAGATCCACACTAGAAATCTGGGAGGAGAGAAGGGGCTGTGGAAACAGCTGTTGCTTCTGTCTTCTCTCAACCGTCAAGGATGGGCACGGCCAAGGTAAGAGCCATCCAAAGAAAGCAGCAAATTAAATCAAACAAAGCCATGTACCTCCCTAAGTGAATCGATCTCCCCTCCAGCCTAGAGAAGGAGGAGGGATGGGTCTCCTGGTCTCCAGCCATCCCACCACCTCTCCTGCAAACACACCTGAGCAGAGAAATCAGAGCAAATGCACAGCAACGGACCAAGTCATCGGCACCGTCACAACCATGCGAAGCCACCTCCTGGATAATTTAAGGCCCTGCATTACGCCAGCTCAGGAAGCACAATGAGTGCAAGGTGAAAAACAGCAAGGTGAAAGCACACAGAGCAAGGTGAAAAATAGCAAGTGCTTTCCGCAATAAAAGAGTAAATAAAATGGCAAGATATTCACTTCCTCGTGTTTCAGTAGAAGAAAAAGAAAAAAAAACTTGCAGTTCTGTATGAACTAGAAATGTTCATTTTTTCATTAAAACACAAAAATAAAAGGAAAGCATCACATCGCAGTGGGCAAAGTCAGCAGAAACCTCTCAGCAAAGCTCTGCTGAACACACTCAGAAGACGTAGGGTTGGACTCACTCAAGCCAACTCCATCCGACCTGCTGACCCAACGCTGCACCTCAGGGCCACAGCTGTCGTTTCTCCCCAGTTTGGCTTATTTTGGGCTCAGCTGAACTGAAAATTCGCTTGGCAGATTTTGCTTTACAGTGGGAAAAGGTAATTTATTTGTGGTCAACACGTTTCCCACCCCACCACGTGTACACAGGTCACTGTACCTGCCTGCTCTCCCTCCTGCGGGCAAATAGCGGGCTCCGGTCCGGCTGCGGCAAAGCAGACGCCGGTTACATCCCACACTGCGTATCTCCTGCAGGAGCCATGCACCCCGGTGCTGCTGTCGTGGTGGGGTTTCCCCCAAACCCCCACCTTCACCCCCGAGGACTGTCAATACAGCATCTTGTACCAGCGCTCAACGACTGCAAAGGAGACAAGGACAACCCCGGGGATCGGCAGCACCAACTCCCACAGGCACAGATGCTTCAGTGGAAGTTCTCAAATCCAGCCAAATTAGTCTGGAAATCTCATTACTCCCCAGTGTTGCTCTTACGAGCTTTGCAGAGCTTCCTGCCGGGCTGGGAATACCACACAGCTGGGATCCCAGGGCGCTCGGGGGTCTGCAGCTGGAGGTGTGAGGGCCAACCCAAGCAGAAGAGGTTGGGTTGGGTTGGCCAACCAAGCATCAGCCACATCCTGCACCCCACGCCTCACCCCTACAGAAAAACCCATTGCCGCTCTGCTCTGCGCTGCTCCCAGCAGCTTCCAGACAAGCTTGGACTCTGTAGACCTTCCCAAAAGCCAAGGCAGCAGCTGGAGAGCATTTTCCAACCTTTCACCATTGGCCATCCCACCAAATGGCAGGTTGGGTTGGCCAACCAAGCATCAGCCACATCCTGCACCCCACGCCTCACCCCTACAGAAAAACCCATTGCCGCTCTGCTCTGCGCTGCTCCCAGCAGCTTCCAGACAAGCTTGGACTCTGTAGACCTTCCCAAAAGCCAAGGCAGCAGCTGGAGAGCATTTTCCAACCTTTCACCATTGGCCATCCCACCAAATGGCACAAAATGGGAGGCTTTTTGGCCAAGAAAGGCAGTTCCAAGGAGAAAAGCTCCCCAACAGGCAAACACGGCTGTTGTGGTGCAAGGAGACCGCCCGGTAACAACTTGAGCTGGGCTCTCCTGCCACGTGCAAGGTGCGGTGGAGGTGACAGGCAACCTCCGGGAGGTTGGCAGGGCAGGCACCGTCGGGTTCAAAGGCAAGCGGGACCCGGGGAGAAAAGTGCTTTGACCACCTGCCATGGCCAGGGACAGAGGCTGGGAATAACATACCAGGTTGCCGGAGCCATCCCCGTGTCCCAGGGGAGCAGCGTTTTCTCCCTAAATCCGCTGCTCGCATCTGGCTCCTGCGCTTGCAGAGGAGTGCAGGGAAAGGAGCAAGTTCACGGCCACGAGCTGCTCCCGGGAGCACTCCCCGCAACCTCTCCTTTGGGAGCAGGGGTTTGGCCCCAGCTGAGAGGAACAATCTGGGGCTGCTGCACCCAAGGGGGATGAGCCCCAGGAGGTTTCTCCATCCCCCATGCCTGGGATGACAGACTTCACCCCCCGAGCATCAGCCTGTGCACGGCGTTAACCACCCATGCAAGGCAAACAGCCCCTTCCTCCACACATCTGCTCCGTCCATAATCCCCGCTGTCCCTCCCCTAATGGGAAAGTAGCCAGAAAAGCGAACCAAAACCCTAATTATATCCCAGTAGCTCCCAGCACCCTGGTGATCTGCTGTGACTTTATCGATGTGGTTACAACAGGGTTGATGAAACAAGGAGGAAAGGGCCAAGGTTGGGTCTGCTCCGAAAACCCACCCTTTCTCCCCAGCCATAGCATCACAACGGGGGGAAATTCCACATGAGCTCAAGGTGCTGCCGGGACACTTCTAAAACTAATCTGTGCGCCCGTCCCTGCCACCTCCTCTCCCCAGGGACCCCGTCACCCACAGCAAAGGAAACACCGCAAGCATCACTGTATGGGGACTGGGAGGACAGTGGTGACAACCGTGGGTCACAGTGGGAGAGCAGCCCACGGCCTCCGGCAGGTCCCCAGGGCACTGTCTGCCCGTAA
>NW_009631766.1:0-11587 GCF_000690535.1 Cariama cristata
CCCCAATACAATATACTTTATAGTTGTTTTTTCAATCTTACAAAGACATGTTGTAAACCAAACTGAAAAATAATCACTCCTTTCGCCTTCAGTCTTAACATAAATGGTTTGAAAAACTTCCATGTGGTTCTGGAAATAGCATTTTTGCATAGATGACAGAAATTATAGTACTTTATCCATGTACTCAGTCCCTTATGATACTGAAGACTGATAGCTAGGTTTTCAAAAATTGACCCCTGTTATTGGTACCACATCCCTAAATAACACAGTTGGTGCTTCTCCATTCTCTAGGCTGTCATGGGAGTTCTCTTGCTAATATGCTCTGCTTCCTGAATTTGCACAGAAATCCATAGTCACATGAATGTGTATGAGCATTTCATGAATCATCAGAAAACACTCACATGAATACTGATGGCTTTTAGGAATCTTGGGAATTCCATAGCCCCAGAGTTTAAAAATTCATGGCTTTCTGCAAGTATCTGCCATATAGTCACAGCTGATGTCTGCAGGGCAGCTTGACCTGGATGTCTTGCTATAAAAGGGAATGTATCAGGCTCAGGTCTCTGGAGATTACGCTTCTCAGTCTGAGGAGGCAAACAAACTGATTTCAATGCTCATCACTAGAAAAAGATGTATTTTTGAAGAACTTGAGTATTTGTTTTACCCTGATGGTGAAGGATGAACCAGGAATCTCTGTACACGGATGGCTTTCTAGACTCACATTAAAATGATCGAAAGAGTAAAACACCAGCAGCCTTGTTTTTGATGTAATAAAAATCCCTAGAGTTTTGGACAGGAATATTATTAACTATCACCTAACTAAATAAAGTACACATTTTGGAAAGTAGGTAGCCCTTTTCATTCTTTTCTCCCACCAAGAGCTCGGAGAGGGGATGTAGAAGGTTATCTGGAGATTCTTAAAACTGCTGTAATCTGAACCCCCAAAATACATTGATCTTAAAACTGAGGCCAGAAAGATAATTTTTTAGCAGTCAGATACTAGATTTACAAAATCTGTATGTTATGCATCACACAGTTTCTGGTAGATGGCCTCTGTGTGTGGAGACATCGGTATGGTTATTAGCTCATTTAATCTTTTCTAATTGCATATGAATTGCCTGCCTTTATGATAAAAGTTAAAGAAGTGTTCTTTTCAAAACACATTTTAAAAATACAATCTTCAAACATTTTCTAATTCTCTGGTGTTTGTTTTTTCCTATTTAAAACCACTGTGTTTACTTGGGAGATGAGTGACTGGTTCTTCTGTTTGCGCCACTGAAAAATCTTTCCTTATGGTAACCACAAGTACTTTATAGATGGACAAAGAAGATGAAATCAGTACCTTGAGAAGCTGATAAATGACAGAGATGGTTATACAAGCACAGATGACCCAGCTCAGAAGTTGAAGCAGAAAGTTCTTGTGATAAGATCATACTCCTTATTCATGAGAAGGCTGAATGCCTTGGAGCATTGAGTCTGACTCCAAACAGGTGGCAACTGGAGGGGAAAGAACATGAAGCAAAGAGGGGAAGCAGGTGAAACTGTGGAAAATTAACATTAAGATGATGATACAGTTTGAGTTTTGTAGGTGTTATGAAATTAGGTTTAGGAGTCGTGTGAGGTGAGTAGATGAGTGCTTTTGAGTCTGAAAATGCTGGCAGGTATGGGTCAGCTCTTTCTTCCCAACTAGACTAGTGAAAAGAAGGAAGAAAGTTAGGAAGCAAAGGGTTAAAACTCATAGTCTATGCTACTAAATGTCACTGCAGCAGCTGCTGGGATTGCAGAAAGAAATTAGCACCTGGTACCTGCAGTCCAGGAGATAACAGATGAACAGGGAGGTTTATGTGATGCCAATGTTAATGGGCCGTGGCAACAGCACACACCTGGGCTTCCCAAGGGCAAAAGCAGGGATGAGGGGAGTGGAAAAGTGGATGGGGAGAAAAATATAAATTGGTGAGGCATTATGTGCTGCAACGAGGTGAAAAAAATCTGGGATGAAGTTGTGCAGCCCTACTGCCCTTGAAATCAATAGCTAAACTTTTATTCACTTCAGCAGTACAAAGATCTTGTACATCACGCTAATCAGGAAACATGTGGGTGTGATAGCCTGGACTTTTTTTGAGAGGAACCTATGTATGATGCAAAGCATGAGCACTTCTGCTGGGTGAATAATTATAAGAAGTTTTACTGCTAGCTATGGCCATTTCAGAAATGTAACCTCATGATAACTGGCCACATCTGCATTCTGAAAGTACATGAGAAATAGAAAAAATTTACAAGCATTGTATTCAAGCTGACTTTTATCTAAAAAAAAACCAAAACCCACAACTGGTATTTCTATACTAAATATACCTTGAAAAATTTCCAGTTGGCTATTTTCTATTTAGAAATTATAATTTCTCAGTCTGAAGATCTAGGGGTTTTTTTCATTTTTGGCAATTCACAGTAAAGCCTGAAAGCTTTAACTGTGAACATATACCTAGTTAATATCCTGTCCTGCTTTAACCGGGACATATGCACACCAATTGCAGGTTCCTGTTTTGTTGCTCTAGGGTTAGACTGGATTTGGGTAGCAGGATTTGGGTACATAGTGCTTCCTATTTAATGTAGGATGTAGTTAGGTCCAAAACTGAGATCCTTAATACATTCAGTTGTCATCTACTCCTGGAGGCTCCTACAGTCATTAGGTACCTAAGTTTACACCTGTAAAATTTTCTGCCCATGTAAAGGTCTGTTTCCAGATGCATTCAGGAACACCTTTGGCTTGGACTGAGGTATATTACCACACTGTTGCTGGATCTTGAGCACTGCTGTAGGTGCTAGGAGATGTTTCCCTAGCTAACCTCATCACCTAGTGGTGTCCGTCCCCTCTCTGGTCCTGTGATTGTAGCAAGGTTTGGGGCTCCAATTTCTTCTGTGCCTGAAGGATTACGAATCCACTTCTCCCTCTGAAGAAAGTGCCCTAGTAGTCAGTTGGCAGGCTCTTCATTCGTTCAGATGAAGCTGTTCCACTTTGCTGGAGGATAGTTAGTATTTGGCGGGTCAGGGAGAGCGAGAGTGAGCAAGCTCATAACAATGACTGTAGCCTAAAGGCTAAACCACTCAGCAGGGAATAGGGAACTAGTTCTAGTCCCTATTTCAATTAATGTTTAATAAGAAATACTGAAATATTAATTGGGGCAGAGACCAGAACCCCAGTCTCTCCTCTGTGAGGTGATGGCCCTCAACAAAGGCTGTCTCCATCCCTCAGAGAGAGAGTGGTCTTCAGCCTGGATCTACTGTAGCTAGTGGTTTGACTACTGAGCTCTTTGATGGAGGTAGCTCCAGGTTACCAAGTAAGGTAGCTTTCTCCATCTCTGTGTTGAATAAAGATGGAAAAGATAAGTCTGGGAGAGGAATCACTGCTATGAAGGATGTACTGCGGGAAGCACCTTTTTGTGGCCTGGCTGTAGTGACAAAGCTCTCTTAGAAAGCAGTGAATTCTCTTCCATGTTATTAGCTTGCTTTCCCTGGTAGTGGTCTGATTTTCCCAATGCATAGAACAGGGCACCTGTGATTGTGCTTTGACGATTATCCTGGCCAGTGAAGTGATTTGAGTGACTGCAGTGTTGACTGTGACAATGCATGCAGCTTCCCTCCATAATCTCGCCTGCTCCCTCGTGGTGTTGTCCTGTGCTTCCCAGTGGCTGCATCACAGACTTATCCCACTCAATCTACTGAAGAATGGAAGATTCTTTTGGCATTTACACTGATTAAATAAAGCCTGCATTATAAATATAGTTATCTTTTTACTAATGTTATGCTGGTACTTGCAGCAATGGCTTTATTTCTAGAGGGAGAATTGAATAAGGAAATATGGTGAAGTATTCAGTGTGGCCATTGGTAATGGTGTCTTCATCTTAATGTACTTCTGTGCAAACACTGCTTTTTGAAAAGAAGCTGTAGGAATGTGATGCCAGAGCAGCCCATGGAGATGACTGTGGGGTCAGAGCTGCCTGAGAAACAAAGTGCAGCCAAGGATGATAGAGAGATGGCAGAACTGTTCCTCCTGTCAGGAGACCTCTCTCATCACAATTTAGAGTAGTATTAGCATAGTTAGTCTAATTGACTATACTTACATTCCTTTGTTTTGGAAGTTTCCTTCAACTGGCTAGAACTGTCTCTAAATTAAGCTTATATTATAAATTTTTTATTTTACCCACTGGGAGGTGTTTCTCTTTTTCTCTCCTGTTCTCAGAAAAGCCTGCTGAAGGGAGATTTTCCAACTTGCTGGTGCCTAGCCACCCTCATAATTTTTCTCCCTACTTTGCTGACAGTGCTAATGGGTATTTTTTTTGTCTTGAGATACTGAAAAGTTTGCTAAACATGTATTGATTCCTAAAAGCAGAAGGAAAAGTTTTCAGATTCACTTTAATCCTAATTATCACATAATAGCATGATGTTCTGTAACATGGGAAATTTTGTTAGATGTTACCGACCTGCTTCAAATCAAACTCCAGTATATACTTGTGTCTTATCTGAACCTCTTTAAAAACATGTTAACAGTTTCTGTAAGCTGTCAGGTGTTAATGCTTTTCCTGTGAAGGCACTTACTTGTCTGTGCTCTACCTAGACTGGAGAGAACTGCAGGACCTTCTGGGGCTTTAGGCTGAACAGGGTGGAGAGTGACCCTGTCCTTGCTCTGAATTCCTGTCCTCTTGACACGATCTCTGGAAAATCAGCAGTGCATGTTTGTAAGTGAAGGCCACCAGTGGGCCATCATTGGATTGACTGCAAGTGGTGTCTTTCACTATCACTGCGGACCATTCCTTTAATCCTTGTTCTGTTTTTTCTTTCTGACCCTTACACACGTTTCCATTCATACTGCGTTCATATCAGTCTTGCTATTTCTTTTACAAGTGCCCACATCTGCTCACTTCAGACTGCTGTGGACCAAGGTGTAACCCCTGTAAAAGAGGTCCACTGCAAAGTTTCTCCTAACAGGCAATGAAGGTAGTGTGCAGATGGGGTTGGTGACTGCCGTCACCACAGGTTGCGATGGGAAGAAATAGCAGCAGACCACACTGAAGTGTAAAGCTTGGTTTTGTGGCATGAGGCAGTCTGGAAGATACAAAACCAGATGTTGTCATCAATAGGTGTTTGCTGACAAAACCTTTTTACTAATTTTCATGTAGTTTTTACAGTGGTTTTATGAGGACATTATTTTATAAAGTTAGATGCTGATGCTTGTTAGATGGTTTTCTCTGCTCTGTGTTACTTTCCCTGTTCACAGAGTTTTGCTTCTGAAAAGAAAAATATCTGTCTTTATGTCTTGGAGACAGAAAAATAAAGCAAGCTGTGACTTGTAATCCTACCAAATCTCTCCTCGTGCTGTGAAATGGATAGATATATTAGTAACCTGATTCTGTCTGTCAAAGAAAGAGCTTTGAGTATAGGCAGTAAGACCTGTCCAGTGTAGACTGCTTCTGAGTGCCCTTATTAACAGATAAAATTTTAATTACAAATCTGCTGTTCGACTTCATTTACCACTTAGTTACCACCAAACACTTCCCTGTGGTTCTTGTTTCATGCATTGGTCCACAAACCACTTGCTCCTGCAGGTGAAACCAAAGGTGGCCATGGTAAGACTCATCCTTTTATTTCCTGAAATATGGTTTATAATCCTGTAATTGCTCATAAAACGATTGTGTTTCCAAGCTCGTACTCCTCATAAGCACCAACAGTAACAGAATAGGAAGGTCAACACTGCAGAAGTACCTTTTGTTGTGGCACTGTTTTCTCAGGGTAATCTTCAGCTCCTTGTTCTGCTGTTCTCACCCTTGAATATACCTTCAAGCTGCCAAAAGCAGCTTTGGTTGGTTGTGTTTCCTGTTAATGAGCCCGGGACAACGACTTCGGATGTAAACTTGTGATCTGACACATACATGACACTGTTTTCTTTGGCAAGGTTCAGGCATTTAGCTCTGCTGTGAATAAGAGTCAAACAATGGCCAGTAGGGAGGTTAAAAAAAGGCCAGGTGAAATAATGGAGCATAACCAAGGGACTGTTGCATAAATACAGAGTGCCTTATTATAAGCACCCAGATTCCCAGCTCCTTTCAGAAAGGGTCCTTTGCAGGGCCTTAAATAGAAAATGAAAGAGGGGGTACTTTCAGCTGCACTTCGCAATCTCTGGGCAGTAATTAATCAAATCAGGATCTGGCAGTGCTTGTTCTTACGTAAGGTCTGTGAAATAAGGAGTCCTTATTTGAGCTGAGGTACTGTTTCAAAGCCCTTTATGTACCCCTCCCGTGCAATGTATTGAGCGAGAATGTGCTGAGAGGACAACTGTGGAGGCCAGAGGTATACCTGGGTTTAAAGAAGAGCGAGACAAATTTCATGGAGGATGGAACCGTCAGTGCTGTTTATACCTCAAGATCCAGACCCAGCACCCAGCTCAGAAAGTTCCTCAACTCTCTGATGCAGGGGGCTGGAGGGGATGCCAGGGAAAGTGGCATCATAGAACATCCCTGTTTCTCAGGTATCACGCACCTGTGAGTTGCTGTTTGGATGTTGGGCTAGCGACTCCCTGAACTTGAGAAAATGTTAGTTTTGTGCGGCATCCATTTTTTTAAAATGCATAAATTTACTGACTTGTTTTTGTTTCTAGATGAGGAAGCCCTCTTAAGAACTGCTTGTGCTGACTCACTCTTTTCAGAATTAATTTGCTGGTTAAGAATAACTTGCGCTTTTGTCTATTCAAGTGGTGTGGAGTAAGATGGTTTTTGGCAGTGCTGGGATTAGCTGCGCTGCCAATTTTTAAAGAATCCTTGCAATGTGATCTGGACTCTGAGGAGCAAGAGCCCAGGAGCTGTGTTGACTTGGACCTTGTGACTTCATTCATTTCCCTGGGATTAAGCAGGAAAGGAAGAATACCCTGGGTGCCAGACTTTCTGAAGCTCGAGTCAAAAAGCTTAAGCACTCTTCTAGATAAAGTAAAGACATAAGGAGAAATTTTTCCTGAAAGTTCTCGCTGCCTGAGTGCATAAGCAAATAGAGCATAAGTTTGAGTGACATGTCCCCCTGATAAAGAATATTAAACAAAGAATGAAAGTAAGTTTGTTGTCCCTGTTCCAGTTAATTCCCTTTGATTTTTCAAAAATATCCTGAGCACTTTCCAATTTAAAAAAGAAAAAAAAAAAAAGAGTTAAAACTTCTCTGAGAGACTGATGCTGTTCTTCCCAGTCATTCAGTGTTAGAATGTGCCTGCAAATTGTTGAATGTTTTATGTCTTCAGGACTCGTTTGGGTTACAGGACAGTAATCTTATGTATTCCCAGTCATCAGTACACAAGCAGTGCAATCGTATTTCTCTTCTCCTGGGAGTCCCTGCGTGCATTGCGGCTCTGCATGACTTTACCTTCTGTTGTTGACTTTCTCCTGTTCTCTGCATATGGATGCATCACTGTCTGTTTTTCTAACCTGCTTCCTCCTGAACTTTTGACATTGCTTGTGATTAAGCAGTGCAGAACTTATGGCACTGAGGAGTCATTGATTCAGAGATGTGATCTACCAAACAAAACTGAAAAACCTAACGATCTCTTCTGGTGCTGTGATTAGTACTTGGACCTTGAGAGAAACTCATGCATGCTGATCACACGTGGACAATAATTACCAGCCAAGGTACTTAAGCTTCCACATCTGCTCTTATTTGTTCAAAAAACACATTCATTTTCAGTGTATTTTTTCTTGTTCTTTAATCAATACTGATTTATTTGTATAGTGTTTCTCCTGGGATTTACTAGGTAATTTTGAGAAATGGGATTTACCTTTTCCTAGGGATTTGTCTTAGATACCAGTGCACAGAGCATTGCTGGTGACCTGACCCCAGAAGTGGATGATTTGTGAGGTGCAATGAGAGTGAGACTGAGCATGATAAATCTAATACATGCCTTTGGATAGTTAGCAAATAGTAAAAGTTTCCTTGGCAAAAAACCCCACCAAATGAAAGAAACCACATAGAAGAAAAACCTATGAAACCCTAAAAAATATGAGAAAAGCAAGCATCTTTGGGGTTTATATTTTTGTGCTTTATATGTTGGCATCTTCTCATGTGAATTCATTCAGCCTGCATCTTGCAGGACTGAAGTCTGCTCTGTGTGGCAATGTGATGCCATCCTTAAGTATGGTCCTCTGTGGAGTAGGCTCTCCAATTCAATTCCCTCTTCTGCCTCAAAACCTCAAACTCGTTACCAGTTTGGCACTGGTATGAAATCATTAATAAGTTCTTGGCTTCCATTATCTGTGCTAATTGTGCTTTCTGCAACAAACATTGTTCTCAAGGGAAAAAATGTAAGCGGAAGATGACAGGAGGGTGAACAGTAAGAAACTCAAATATGCCACCTCTTTTTCTCCCTTTACCCTTATTATAATATATGAGACAAGCCAGTTATTTTTAGTTATTCTCAACAGTCAGTGCCAGTCAGCATCCAGGAGGAGGGCAGCAAGTCAGGCAGAGGTCAGACAGTGTTATCACCCTTTCATTGTGATCGTCAAATCCACTTTTAAGCTTCAGGATTGAGAGAAATGCACTTTTGCTGGCAAATGTTTTAGATGTGTACGTGCAGATGCTCATACATAATCAGAGCTTGTCTGCTTCTGTGATGTTATTGTTCCAAAAAACCCATCAAATAGGTAGGACTAGATATGAATGCAGTTTTTGTCTTCACTGCTCATTCATTCTGCCTGTGTAGCCTTTTCTCTCCTTCTGAAGCACAGTATGTTGGCTCTTTCAGCCAAATGTGACTTGAAGGCGTCATCATAGATATGTGATTTTCACTTCAGTAAAAATGGTCAGGATGTCTGTTCTGATACTGGCTGTGAACTATATGTGAAGAATGGCTGTGACATTACCGTGCCAGCTTCAGAGTGAGATGGGTTAAAAATGGGCCATTTTCCATCAGTCCTGCATACCTAGTTACGAGAATGGGATGCGAAGGCAATGCTGTTCATAAATGCAATACCATGAGCTTTGGCTAATGATAACAGGGTAGTTTACATTTGTTGCTCATATTCCCTTCTGTCTCAATTTCTCAAGGGAGGTGGCAACACAACAGCAGTGAGAAGACATCAGATTCTGGTTCTGTGCTTAGTAGCTGTACATGATTAAAATGGCAATAGCAAAATTCTGGTCAATGTGGAGAAAGGAAAGTGATTCTTTCCCAAATAGCTTCTCTCAAGTGGTATTTCATGTGCAGTTACTCTCTGCCCCTCTCAAATAAGGCATGCAGAGAGCTCAAGACAGGTAAGAAAAGCAGGGAAGAAAACATAAAAAAAATCTAAAGAATTACATATAGACAAGGGTTGGTTGTCAAGTAATTAGGAACCATACTAAAGAGAGAAAGTCAATATTTTGGCCTGTATCAAGTCAGCAACAAGGTTTCATAAACTCACTTTGCCTTGGCTTGCTCCAGAAATCTGAGAGGAAAAGGATGGCCTTGGTTTGTTGTCCAAGACTTCAAATGTAATGAAGAAGAAGGACTGAATCTGCAGACCCCTTGGCAAGATGTCAGAAAGAAGTTCCAATTCACAAAGACATCTAAGCGTGTTTTGAAGCAGAAGCATAAAAGGTATCCAAGAAAGCCTATGGATAGTCTTATTGATGATACTTTCAGACATGTTCATAGGCACTTTGTAGAACTGGTGTTCACCTTATTTTGGCAGCAATTCTCATAGCCATTTTACAGTGCAGTAAGTTGTTAAGCAGGTAAGAAATAGCTATAGGTGTAGATTTACCTGATTAGTGTGTTTTTGACGTTCATTTTATTGCAGATCTTTGAGTTGTCATCAGAATATTTTTGTTTTGGAGGCTGGGAGGTACAGCTGATTTTTATACAACTTAGTTTGCCTGTACTCTATAAATGTCAGCGGTGATTTGAAATCAGTCCCTTGACAGCTGTCATGCATTAGATTTTTGCATTGGTTTATGGGTTTTTTTTATGTTTTTATCTATTGTAAATGCTTTTAAAAAGCCAGTTATGAGTTTTCCATTACCACTTCTCTTGCCTTCTAAAAGTTATGAATGACTCTTCCTCCTAACCTGACTACGTAATTTCTTCTCGCTAAATTTGTTATGAGATGGAGTTGTCACCGAAATTGGGAATAAAACTTCTTAACACCAATGTAGTATTAAGAAGCAGGCACTCCTTTATTGCAGTGCTGCATGCACGGGGGATCGCTCCACCTAACGTGCATACCCAGCTGTTACTGTGAACAGGTTATACAGATACAATTGATTACATATTCATTCTAATTCCTAGGGTCAAGATGTGTATTCATCACTTTTCCCTGAAATCATTTACATACAATTACATCATACGATTACATGATCACTTCTACTACTACGCATGCTATGGGGAAGGGTCTTCACCTGGGCAAGGGTCTTTTTGACCTGTGGGTGTGAATTTTTAGTATTATAATGAAGGTAGGTTACTTCAGGACACCTTAAAAACTAATTTCATTGCCAAGTTACTCAATTGAATGACCACTTTGCCAGGTTGTCGCATAACTCATCCATACTCACTAGCCCAAAACAATCAGTTCCAGGTGTTCTGAACTTCCAGGACTTTACATACCTTTATTCCCTTCACAAGTCCCTCATTATCAATCAAAGTCATCTTAACCAAAATTCAAAGCAAGGTATAATCAAAACCTTATAATTATTGACTACCAATTTTCTTATACAAGTAGCGTGTTGTTCTGATGATTGTTACATAAGTTCTTTTACCTAAAATGCATACTATGTTCGCTCTTAAATTTAACCTTTACATTGATTGGTTTTACTCACTCCATGATTTTATTAATATTCTAATCTAACTATAATCATTGGTCAAACCTACTTAGCTCTACTGATTGGAATTCTTGATGTTCAGATCAAGCTAGGAAGGGAGAAGGGGATTGCCAAGCAGCATAATTGGTGTTCATTGTGCTTAACTAGAATCCATGACGGTTTCTATAGTTTCTTTAAAAAAATCCAGTAACTACTTGGTGAGGTACCTATGGTTACTTATTTCAAAACATTAAACTCTTATAGATACTAAAACATTGCACATTATTCCTATAGTTACCCATTTCAAACTTAATCCTTCTATGGTTACAATTCTATGATTACACACAGTTCCTATAAAGACTTAATCAAACTGAATTTTTCACATCAAATCTCATTTGATTTCAGATATTTGTAAGAGAGTTATACACCAGAGCCATAAGTCTGTTTTAAAATAAATCACTTTATAGGCTATAAATGAAATTGAACCTTAAATTGATAGAGTTTAAAAATACTACTATATTGTTAGTCTAGTTGAAATTGTATTAATGTCTTCAAGGCAAAGAAATAATGACAGTGAACGCTCTGAAGTGAAAAAGTTTTAGAGCATTGGGAAGGAAAAAAAAAAAAACCAAACGTGTGTGGGTCTGGAAACTTAAAATAAGAAATGCACAACCCTGCTGGTGTTTCTGTTTAAGAAATCCTCCTCCTTTTAGCATGTTATCAATAGTAATGAACTCTTCTTGTACGGTCAGCTCTACACAGGGCAGCTACACCTCCTGCT
>NW_009631766.1:11618-72136 GCF_000690535.1 Cariama cristata
GAATTCAGGCTGTGAATTACCTGGGTGAATTAAGGACCAGTTTGCAGGAATTCAATGAATACTATTACCTAGCTTCTCGCTGCAGCAGTCAGAAAAGCAAAGCGAACCAACTACCAGCTCAGCTTCAGCAACATTTATGTAGATTAATCACTCTTTTATACCCGTTTGCCTTGGGGAATGATATTTCCTTTTCAGACCCAATAAATGTATGTTACAAACTGAAACTCTGAAGTTCCCCTAACATAATCTACATTTTTGTTCTTAGCTGAACTCAGAAATATCAGAGATATTGATTCTTTGCATAGTCAGAATAACTAGTGCTACAGCCTCTGTAACTTTGTGCCTTGAGGTAGAAAGAGCGGTGATCATCTATTTAAAGGCAGGATAGTTAGCAAAAATTCTGGTTTTTGACTAAAACTGGAAAGCTCCTTGCTTTCCATGGTAGCAAATTTATTGGAGATTGTTTTCAGGCCTGTTGTCATTTCATTAAAAATCATGGCAATAACTTAGAGTGAATTGGAAAGATAATCTTTCTTTCCATCAAGAACCAAATGCAAAGACTGGATTATCATTGTGTTTTTCATATCATATTGCACTGACCTTTTCCCGAAGGGTTGTAAGCAAGCCCAGGACATTAAAACCAGAATAGGCTGGTTTCTTCTTTATAACATGATGCTACTTAAGGAAATTTAGCTGTGGCTATTTCTTTCTTGTCCAGCAGTGCAGCAAAATTCTGGTATGAGCCTCACCATCTTGCAATGTTTGAAATATCAAAGCTTGTCTTATTACTGAAATCTAAAACCCAGTCAGTTTTTGTTATATGTACTTAAGCATTTTTAACAGATTGTTTTTGTTTGGTTTTTTTTTTTTCCATGCTGCACTTTGTAAGGAAATTCACTTCCTCTCTTAGTTGTGCCTTGAAGGAGTGGAGGCAGCTCTAAGCATCATTCCTATCCAAGGTCTGGAAGGTCAAGTTATTTTTAAAGCTAGTGCTGCAGCTGAAAAACAGTTCAGGCCCTATAATGGTGCCATGCAACGATGTGGTAAAATGAGTTGTGAAAACAGCAGTAAAGTAAAATAAACACATGTCACTTCCTCCACTGAAGCACATAACTCAGGGGCTGTTGGGGTGTGGAGCCAGGTGCCTGCTCCTCCTCTGGCTTTCTGCTTTCCATCTCCGGTCTGTAATCAATTAGAAACTTTCATTATTTCAGCATGATTGGCGTTAACTTCTAAACATTATTTATTACTGCCTGCTCTTGTGAATACACTGATGGAACCTGGGTTTTGAGCTCTACTGTTCTCCAGTTAGATTCAGATTTTTTTTTCTTGCTGTAATTTTCACTTTATAGTGTGGGGTTTTATTGTACAGCCTTGATAGCCTATTGTTGTTCAACCAAGGGTGGAGAAAAATAATTTGATCTAAAAAAGACTGTATATGAAGTAGACACTTTGTTTTCAGCTGTTTTGGGAACAACTGTCATGTTCTTCAGAAGATAGAAATTTTTTTTTAATTATTATTATTCATTTAGTATTTTCCTAGAGTTTTCGCTACTTTCCTTTTAGAAAGTAACAACAAGCGCTGAAGCACTAATTTGGCCCTTCAGCAAAGTGTACCCGTAATATGAAGTCTTTCTCTCTCCCACCTTTCCCCCTGTGCTGCAGCTGCTGCTGGTGCATGTAGTGGAACCCTGTCCTTGCAGTTGGTCAGCTGAAGAGCAAGTCCATGTAGTACCGGTACCTTGCATTTTTACATACCTCAGAGTGAAAAGCTTCATTGAAAAATAAAAACATAATTTAAAGAATTTCTGTTATGTTATGCAGAATAGGTAAAGAATAGACAAATTCTTTTAATAACAGATAGTTTACCCAAGCTGAACATTTTTCTGTATTTGTGTACTCAATTTTTTTCAAAAGAGGCCTCAGAGTTCCTTTAAAAGAAATTATTTATGCAATATTGTTTTTCACAGTCCAAGCCACATCCTACCCCTTCTCTTAAATCCAGCCAGGTGTAAGGTGCAGTTGTACGGGGAGGTTTAGAAGTGATGATGGAGGTGTGTCTGGGTGTGTGCTGATCTTCCTTGAGCATGGCTGGGCTTTCAGAGGGCACTGACTGCAATAAATGTGGTCCTAGTGGAGGTTTCCCATGCTGCCAGGTAGCTGGCTGGCAGCTAGTGGTAGCACTCGGGGCTTATTTGAAGAGGATTTTTTTCCCAGAGGAGAGGGATGGATTTCCTGTGGCTTCAGCGTGGCTTTTCTGGCAGCAGATAAGCAGGACAGCAGTCAAGTTATGAGAGGACATGAATATGAAAGAACAACCAAAGCACTAATAAAGCATCTTCCCTGATTCAAATAGTGAACATTAAGGGGTTGTATCTGGGCCTTGCACAAGTGCACTTGTCTCTGGATTGATGGGTTTGTAAGCTTTTCTTTGTTTGCCAAGATCATTGCTGTGTAAGATCAGTAGGATTGGTGTTTGTGTCTTAAGAAGAGATAATAAGGGAAAAAAAACATTCAGAGCTGATACCATCAGGGTTTTTTTCAGCCAGGAAATGGCTCTTGTAGATCTCACTCGCTGTTGTTTCTGAGTAAAGGGAGAACTGCAGATATGTCTCCTCCTGTGTACTTAAACATCTTTTCCATGCATCATCTCCCAGGAGGACTGTATTCCTTTCTTACCTGTGCATGATCAACTTTCAGTATATTTTGTAACCTTATACTTCTAATAATTTTGTGCTTTACTCAGGCCAGACATGTGCATTTTGACTATCTTCAGTGCAAAAATAGCCTGAAGGCAAACTCAGGCATGTATCGCATCTTCAACTATGTTAAGAAATCCCTTATAAGATTCAGGGCATGGAGTGGTTATATCCTCCAGCTCTGTGCCATCATAGAAAAGTCACCATCCCTCAGTTGCGTGCACCTGCCCTGATTCAAGGACATTAAACCTCACAGTTACTGTGAAAAAATGAATGCACGATTTACATTGGAATAAAGTTCTGTAGCACAGAGAACATTTCCAGCCTTCTTATGCTGCAAGAGTTACACTGGGAAGATTTTTTTTTTTTTTTTTTTTCCCCTGTCAGGTACAGACGGCTGGCTACAATAAGCATCTTTCTTAGTGCCAGATCAGACTTTGGGAGCTCTGTTCCAGTCCGTGGCCTAATTTGACTTGCTCTTTTCAATTGTTTATGTGAGGGACAAGTTTCTGAGACCTTAAGTGCTATGCGTATTTTTTTTCCCAGAACTAGTCTCATGTAGATATCAAGAGGCATCAAAGTTAATCCCTAATGCATCACTATTGACCTCAGTTGAACTGCATCTAGTGTATATTTGCCTCATTGTTTGCAAATTGCTACTAAAAATTGCTAAATGTTGCTGCTTAACCATTTGCATGCTGGCATGCCAAGTGAAAGGAAAAAAACCGCAGACAAACCCTAAACTGCTCTCTTCCATTTAGTACAACTGAGCTAATTTTCTTGGCTTCAGTGTGCAATGCTGCACTTAAACTCGTTTGTGAGCTCTAATTGTTAACGAAAATAGTGATAAAAGCAATTCTTTTTCTGAAAAGGCTCTGCTGTGCTCTGTAGGCTGGGAAGTACTTTACTAACTCCTGTAATTAAGACTTTTCTCCTTTGCTTTGGAACTTATGGCAGGATGGGACAAATAAGCAGGAGGAAGGAAGCTTTGTTTCTCTCTAAGACCAAGGTATTTTTTCCCCCCTGTGTGTTTCATACCGACTGTATAAATTCAAAAGTGCCCCAAACCAACTATGGTTTGCCTTCTGTTGGTAAGGGATTGACTCCCTATAAATGCTGTGTATATTTTGGCTGAGCACACTAATGATGTTCTAAACCAGTCCCTTTATGGGCAAGACAAAGCTGTATGTGCAGTTCAAGACAATCTTATCCAAAAAAACCCCTGCCTACAAAGAAACAAAATAACCCAAGGTAGCTACCAGCAGACTGCACGTGGTTCACCTACATTCTGAATAAATGTTCTCTATCAAATAATTGGTCTTTAAAAAAGAAAACCCACAAGTTAGCAGAAATGGGGTATCTCTGCATGTGATTTCCTTTTAGAACTACCAACATTATAATGCTGATGTCTCGATAGTCCATAATCTTCCATTCCAGGGGAAAAAAAAAAGGAAATTTTCTGTCTTACACTCAGAACATTGTATTTCATAGGTGAGTCACTTTCTAATGTTAGCGAAATGATAAAGATCATCTGGATAAGTGAGGACTAGTGATTCCTGTTGCTTCCTCAGTGGTGCTGCCATCTGTTCAGTCCCCTGCCTACTTGGTGAGATAATTTAACCAGTCTGTTCTTATAGCGCACGTTAATATTATGCATATGAGAGATAAAATACTATGGAAATAAATTCTTTTTGCAATAGGACTGTTTTTTTTTTTTTTTAAACCAAGACATATTTTACAAATTTCTTACCTCTTTGTATAAATGCACATATTATTTTACCTGGTAATCAAATTTTTGCACTGTATTTTAACTGTGCTCTAAGATCTTAAGGTGTATAATTTGTACAAATTTCCTATAATTAAATTAATTTTTTTCTCCTGCTGGGGAAATTGAGGCACAGAGGCTGAGATCCCAGTTTTTAATAACTGGCTGCCCTCTTGCATTTGTTGATTTCTCTGACTCTTGGTGATCTATGTGAGACGATGGAGAAAGTTTGTGTTGCATCCTAAAGCTCAGAAATTCCTGGGATTCTCATATCCACAATGGTAACTGAAATGTACTGTTTTCCCTACCCAGGGTTCAAATATTGTGATCTTTTTTTCCAGTGCTTTTGATATTCAGGAGCTTTTAACAGTGCTAATATGAATCTATTGGGTTTTTCTTTATATCCTGCCAAAGAAGACCCAGACTCTGATATGTAGCACTTTTCACATCTATTTTGTGTCCTTAAACACCGAAAATACTAGCAAGATTCTGCATCTTCCCTGATGGAGTCTTTAAAGAACATATCATCCTTTTTGGTTTGCTACTAAATTACAGAGTATGACAACTGCTTTCTCTTTAAAGAAAGTTTTTTTCACTTTCAGAAGTCCCTTCTTCTGCATCAACTCTTTTCTTCCATTTCCCAGTTACTCTCAAAGCTGCATACTGGTGCTAAATCCAAGTTTCTAATTGAGATTCTAAGCAGGAAAAATTGCATCATTGGCTTTTGTTCTCCCGTGAAAGCCCATATTAATGGAGACTGCTTTATATAAACCAGTCCCCTTTCACCTCTGAAAACAAAGAAGAGTTCCTGTCTGAAACAAGTGCTGTGGCATTTCAGTGTTTTCAAAGAGCCGTACTGAGCTTTATCCAGAGCCTTGACTGTCCTTCTTATCAGCACGATGCACACTCAGCACCAGTTTCAGTGTGATGGAATACATGGTACAGTCAGGAGGAGCTCCATCTCCGAGCCGTTTCCCAGGGCTGGGAGAAGGGGAGCCTTTGGTCTTTGCTCAAAGCCTGGCAGAGAGATGGTGCTTGACCTGAAGGCCACAGCAAGAAAACAGCTGTGCCACAGGCTGGTGTATGCTTTGCGATCTGCTGCTTACTTATCCATTTCAGTCCCACACTTGCCAGAAATGTGGGATCCTATTCAGAGCTCACCAAACTGGCAGTATTTTAAAGTTTCCTATCCATATTCTTCCCCTGATTACCCCAGATTTGGATCAGACTTAGGATTTCTGTAGAAGAGGAAGGGGTTGATGCTAGAGCTTGTGGCACGGGGTATTTCTTACCAGAGTCTGCTACATCTGAGTCAAATGTGTGAAGGTAGTTCTGTAGAAGGAGAAAATTAAGATTCAGGTGTGATTAGTCAAGCTCTGACTAACCTTGACCTACTGCTCTTCATTTCCAGCAAACATTCTGGCCCTTGTCAAACATCAAAGAAAGAAAAGACATTTTTTTCCAGGTATTAGCTGATAAGTGTTAAAATCCTCGTGCCAACATGTTACGTTGGTAACACCTGCTGAGGCTGAACTCAGCCATGTAACATGCAAGGATATTGCTACTGATTTTCTCCACTGTTTGCTTTTAATATGGGCTAATTAAAACACACTAGCTAATATATGTTAAAATAGGCATTTCACCTGGGGGGGGGGGGGGGGGCACTGACGGGGCGAAAGGGGGGGGGGGGTGTCTGCACTGTGGCGACAAAAATTCTTGCCCGCAGTGCTTCCCCAGCCTCTCCTTCTGCCAGGCTGAGAGCAAAGAATATCACAACTATTTTAATGACAGTTGGATTTTCTTTTTCAAAATGATGAGTTGGGTTGTTTTGTTGGTTTAGTTTTGTTTTTCTTAATTAGTTTTTTCACATGAATATGAGAATATGGTGTTAAAGTGAAGGGGGAACTTGGGACCTTGGGAGAAAATTTTGATTGGGAAAAAAAAAAAAAAAAGACTTTGATTGCCAGAAGGTATCCTCAGGTTCATAAAGCTTCAGGGGAAAACAGTATTAGAGACCGATCTGTCCCTGGGTCCACAAGACAGATGGCACAGTGGCATAGACTGCTGCTGTTGGTTTCTGGTTTTGATTTTTGTCATGGGGGTATGATTCTTTCTTCTTTTTTAGCAAATAAATAAACAGCTTAAAACATGTCGTCACTGGGGTACTAATGCACTTTTTTGATGAAGTTTGGCAAATTAGCAGCCTGCAAGACTACCGAACTTTTTTTATGTTCTTGCCACTTTGAGTTTAGCTGTTATACATCATATTTGTATGTCTTAATGATTAACCTCTGTTTAACCCAAATCACAGGTATTTGAGAGAAATTAGTATTTGTTCAAAGTTCATCACACTTGTGTCTCTTATTGAAGAAATAGAGAATAAGAAGTAAGGGTTGGAGGGGCAGAAGAAAGAAAGATTTGGGCAGTTTTCAGTGGTGATGAAAAGGACCAAAAATGGTAGAGAAGAGAAAAAATTGAATTGTTGGCATTGTCAGGCAGGGTAGGGTGTTTTACTGCTGAGTTTAGAACAAGTCAGGGCAGGAAAAGCTTTCAGTACAATGTTTAGATTTGGGGAAAATGGTCAGAAAAGATTCACTAGGCTTTCGCTGGGTCACATAAACACTTCCCCAAAGGAATGAGAAGAAAGAAAATGAAAGTCTGTTTGGAACAGGAATGTTTAGTTTTGCTTGAAATCTGTGTCCTCTAGCATGTCTACTCTTAAGTATGTAGTTTACTGAGCAAAGCAGTTTCTAAATAAAACACCAGCTTGGTCAGGTCAAACAGCAGCCTGTCTGAACAGTGCTAAAGCATCTTCAGTCCTTTAATGAGACTGACTGAGGAAAACGTTTAGGCTTTATGCTACATTTATTTACGAGAGCAAGCAAAAAAAGGCCCTATTAGAAGAAGCAGCTGTGATGCTATACTGTGCTAGGCTAATAACCGAGAGTATACCTGAATTCTGTCTAGATGGTCCTGAAAGTCAACTGACATGATCTCTGAGGGGCTCAGGAGAGTCTGGGAAAAACATTTAGGATTCAGAGGCTGATGTCTTACTTATCCTTTTGCTGCTATATGAGAGCTGTCTCCAAAAGCTTCCCATTTACTGATGATAGCTGGAAAGGTCCACAGAGAAAGCGATGGTTCCTACTTTCTCAGGACCAAGACCAGAAATGGATTTTTAACTTAAACTTGAGGCTTTGAATTGCATATAGAAAAAAATCTATACTTTAGGGAAGACCAGGGATTTTGACTTAGTACATCCCACACAATTAACGTCTCTGATTTGTAATAGAGATGTTCATTTCCTAAAGCAGGTCAGCTTTCTTCCTTGTGCTTGCTGCAGCTACACCATTCTTGCAGCGGACATCAAACTGCTGCAAAGTAATGCCCACCATACTCTGGAACACCAAGATGAGTAGCACTTTAATGTCATATACTGGACTCACATACTAGGGAAGTCTGGCCACTTCATCATAAGGAGCCTCCATTCGTTGATGCAGGATGAGGGCAAAGGAGAGATGTAGCTGCAGGGTTTATTTTTTTTTCTGCTCGTGGTTTCAGTCTTTCACAAGAGGTACTTGTGCTCTGTACAAGCTGAAGAAAAACTACCTGTGGCACAGAAACTTCCATGTGATCAAAGGCAGAGGCTATTAAACAAGTGTGCAGTCTCTGACAGGGGTAATGCACTGCCAAAAGTTGTGATTACACCAGAAATTCTGTTTGGGGGATTTTTCCCATTCTGCCCTTGTATTTGGCAATGTCCTACATTATGCTGCACAAAGAGCACGGTACAAGTGTGTAAGTGTGATGATGTCCCATATATATATTTGCATACACAAGATCAGGAAGATGCAAAGTCAATTCTCTGGTTGAGATGCTGGGTAAACTCAACTTCAGTATAATAATTAAGAGCCCAAGGAATTGTTAGCAGCCTGGGTCATCCTCCCTATAGACACTGGTAGCAATATTTCAATGATGAAAAACCTGAGCATGGTCCACAGCTGTGTAGGTATGACATGGTATATATTGATCGATTAATGAAGGGGAGTTCATAAATCTCATCTTATTCCTGTTGCTTGTCTGAATTCTGACCGAGTTCAAGCATGATGTTGTTTTTCCTCCCTGAAGAGGGCTGTCGTTTTACTAGATTGATTATTTGGCTGCACTTTTTTTTGCAGTGTACAACTGAATTCAGTTGTGCTGTAACAAGCTGTTGGGCATACAACAGAATAAGAACTGAAAAACTAGCATTTAAATAGTTATTTGCTGAAACTGATATTGGATTTCATTAATAATGATTTTACATCAAGGTCTTGGCTGAGGACTTTAAAAACTCAGAGAAAATTTAAGCACACTAATGAACTTGGAGCTATCCTTTAATGTTTTGTTATCTTTTATATTAAAAATCGGTTAGAAAAAACCAAAGGGAGCATGAGCTATCAATCACCAGTGGCCTGAAGGGATGTTAGAAAGCAGAGGGAGCAATTAAGACTTTGGACTGCAATCCTTCACTGCCACAGAAGTTTCTTACCAGCATCTGGAGATTTACAATCCAGCACTCCAACGTCACACGTGGGAGCTCCTGCACCTTGGGGGGCATCGCTGCTGAGGGCTGGATGGGGAGGCTGTAACATTACCTGCATCCCCCCAGGGTCAGGAAGGGTGGCCAGTCTAGCACCCCAGTTTTGCCCCCTGTTTCCGGCAGGCTCAGAGCCTTGAGTGAAGGCTGAGTCCAGAATTTGGAAACACTGGTACTGAGATAGATAAGGCTTAGGTGAACGTGTCTTTGAAATAAAATGTTTTCTCCTCTATGTCTCACATGGGCATGTTTTTCTAGATTTCCATAAATCTGGAAAAAGAGTAGTTCTTTGTTTATCAAGGTCCTTGAGAACAACTTCAGCAAGGACAAGGAAATTGCTTCCCTCTCCGGCTGAACTTGGGACTTTGCAGCCCCGGTCCAAGAGCTGCCGAGTCCCTTTGCTCATGTGTGCTTTAACATCACCAAGATCACTTGGTATTTGCCATGAGATACTGGCCTCCTTATGCCACAAGGTGTTTATAGAAGATTATCAGTGCTTTAGTGAATATTATCTTTAGGTAATTAATGGGTTGGATTAATTTTTTTGTGGATGTTCCCAATTCAGTTCTTTTAACCATATTTTATTAATAATTCAATAATCCATTTCAGCAGAAGGCTGCTATTATCAGACCAAGACCCATCATGAGCTGGGTGGAAGTCCAGTGGAAACAAACGGTGAAAGGAGAACAGCAGTGGTTTTAAAGGGGAATACAAAAGAATAGAAAAAAAAATAGATTTAAGCATCATTTTAATATCCAAAATCAACCAATCCCATAACTTGACTGATATTTTACCCCTTGAGTAAATATGGCATTTTATGACCCTTTTTTTTTAGTTTTGATGCATTGCAGGCAGTGAATAAAACTCAGTGTTTATTCAATTTCCTAAAGAATAATTTAATTCTAAAGCTGTGCTGCCATGAGCAACACGCTCGAATAATCTCTGTGAGAGTTATGGCATTAATAGTCAGCCCTTGCACTGTATTCTTATGGCATGTCTTACATTTGTATTTCTGTCCTGTGTGCCAAGCAGCAAGAATCTTGTTTGCTCAGAGATTTAAGGACAAGGTAGAAAACTCTCAATGTAAAAATTGCTATGATTGACTGTAATATATATATATATATAAAGTAAATCTGTGAAATTTGCAGTCTGCATTAAAATAAAGGGCAGCTTATAAAAGCCAAAATCAGGTTTCAAGCCAATTTATATTAAATGGTCAAGAGTACTACAGTGTTAGAGAGAGTTTCTGAGTACAGGTATTTTCACTGTCCATATCAATAAATTCAAGTAACTTTTAGTGCAGTTTCCTTTATTGAATTTTCTGCATAGGCATCTGTATTCATGAATCACCTGTAATTGTATTCATAAATCACTCTGTAATGAATAAAAATTATGTGTAAAATTCAGTCCTAAAGGCTGTAGTTTACAGACAGATGAGGTACTTATCTTTGGCTGTATTTGCCACCTAAGTCACTCAAGTATATTACCTAAAATAAAAATGCTAAGTCTTTGAGAAAAAAAGGTATTAGTCATCAGGCCATTTTCATCTTTTTAATATTAATCAGCTCCTGTTTCTGAATTTATGTTTCTGCTCAAGCCACAGAAGAGTAAGTGGGGGTGGTGGGTGTTCTGCACACAAGGTCAAATAAGCTGCAGAATGCTGTGCTGCTTTTTGCAGCAGATGGGTAATGTTACATGGATTTTTAATTATTGGAATTACTCCTGACTTTGAGGAAATATTCTCTCTTAAAAATGACAGAATTGGCCACATGATAACATTTGAATTTTGTGGCACAGATGTGTTTATCTAACGATGCCATGTCTCTGTCCGTCTGGAGAAGGAGAATTACTGAAGTTTAACTTTCTTGTTGCTCCTCCTTTTGTAGCAACCTTTTACACCATATTGATATTTTTCAAGGGGAACTTGAAATAGTCTATTGTCGTTGGGAGGGTGGTAAGTGCAGATTCACAAAGAGCTTTTAAAACACCTCTGCAGCTGACAACCTGCAAGAATAATTTTGATGAGGGAGGCTCTGTTATAAGCATGGGCTCACGGAGCTCCTTTGATGCTAAGCTCTCGCAGCTCCTCTGCAGCACAACGCAGAAATATCCCAGCAGAGGAATACTTGAAATAGATTTATACCTCTGAATAGTTTCTTAGTATCCTTTAACTATTTATTCACACTACTTTTTTAGAAAGTATTAACGGTTTCTTCTTTGTTTCTTTGAATATATTTCTCCTCTCCCAATCCACTGTGAGCAACTGGGTACAAGAAGGAATATAGAGTGTTAATTGGGGTCTACTATTCTTTTTCCGCCAACATCTAGTTACTGTTTTCATCATTGCCCATCTCCCTATAGTTCTGCTGTATGTCATGCAAGGACATCCAATGAGTTTGCTCTGTGGCAGGAGCTATTTGCAATCCTCACTTCTCACATGCTGCTCTGTTTGTAGAGGAGAGAAAGGTGCCTGAAGATGGGTACGGTGGGTAAATGGAAGACTCCTGCAGAGAGGAACAGATACATTTATCTTCCTGCTTTGTGGCTAGGAGAAGAAATACTGTTTTCCTCTTGAAGTGTGAAAGATTCGGGTTCAGATTAGACATTCAAAAGATTTCTGACAAAGGCGAAAGTGAAGTCAGGAAAAAAGTTTCTGGGAAAGGTGACGGGATCTGTCATTGTAAGTGTTTAAGAAGAGATTAGATGGATACCAGGAATGACATAGTTGTAGTGGCTCCCATCCTGGGAAAGAAGAATGGACTAGATACTGTCCAGGGGCCACTTTGAGATCTGTTTTTGTATGATTTTTATGATCTTTCTTGAGCTGAAGATCAGGATTAATTACATATCTGATTAATTTGGACTCAGCCCCCTAGTAATTTAGCTGCACTGTCCCAGGGACCAGATTTATTAGTACTGCTGGCCAGCCATGAGTCTGTGCGTCAACATGCTCGAGACATGCATGCTTCCTGACCTCTACCACGGTGCTGCAGTCCTCCCACAGCAAGAGAAGGCAGAGGCACTTGCACACAGACATTGATATTGCAATGTCTAGGTGCCATTTACAAGACCAAAGATTGGCTTGACGTGCAAATTGAAAAAAGCAGAGCTTGGATAGTACTGTAATGCAGTGCAGGATGGGGAGGCTGAGCCGAGAGCCCTGGCCTGGCATGTGCATCCCTCAACAGTACAGCTTGATTACTGGTATAAGGAATATAAGGAAGGTAGAATTGAGCTAGCAGGGTGCTGTAATTAAAATAGCTCTGAGTCCTAAGAAGGGGAGGCAGTTGCCATGGGAAACGGAAAGCTGACAAGGAGCCTAGCTCTGTGCCTGAGACATGAGAGAATAGAGTCGCTGCTCGGCATGCTTGTAGTCGGGTTACTACAGCGAGCTCTGAAACCATCCTGACATCAAAAGTTAGAGTAAGACAGCAGAAAGCAATGCAAAAGCAAGCAGTCAATAAACAGGGATGTATTTTTTTTCTGTACCAGCCAAGCATAACGGGTCCTAAAACAGTCAAGCTCACCCCTCTTATTTAGGTGCTTTAGTGTCTTTTCTCTTTCCTCCTTTCTATTCTCAGGAGTTCACTTTACTGTTCCTGGCTCCTCAAGATTTCAGTGCATACAATGAAATCTTAGTCCTGTAAGATTTCAGGACTATATATAGTCTATATTTAAAGGAGGCTGTATAAATTTTGTAATTTATGCTGATGGGGATGGGTTTTCACCTCTGGAACTTGGAATAGACCATATAGTTGTTGCTGAGCAGCAAGCATATCCATAATAGAAATGGCATGTTTTCCTATTCCCTACCTCCTGCTAGCACCAGTGTCTGTGTGTCTACCCTGTCAGCAATGTCAGAGAGTATCAATACCATTAAAACTCACTTTTTGTTTGTTTTCTGGGGTGGCTTGCTGCCCCTGATCTGGCTGATGATGTGAAAGCTAGCGCTGGCCCAAGGGAGGGTCAGGACCTGGGAGCAGCAGCTGTGGGACTGCTGAGCTTAAACTGATCACAGCCCCACACCCTGTTAGCACAACTTCTCTTTTGTTGCTTACCCAGTGCCCCTTTGGGTCTAGAAGGAAATTTGGCACTTTGCATCTGACAGATGGCCTCTCAAAGAGATATGTATAACTGGCAGATGCCTCTCCCAAGTGATCAGTTAGGCTTTAAAACCAGTTCTTGGTTTCTCGATGAGCTTGAAAAGGCCTGTGTGGCTCCTCCATCAAAAAGCCTGCCTTGAGGCATTGTCATGTAGAATCACTGCTGTTGGCTTCTTAAAATGTGGATAGAAAGTGACAACCTTCATAGGAAAGATTTTAATTGGGGAAAAAAATATAAATTGCCATTCAGTCCAAAATGTGCCAGACCCCCCTCCTCCTTTTTTTTTTTTTTTTTTTTTTTCTCTTTTCCCCTAAGCTAACCTGGCAACAGCAATTTGGGTTTGATATCTTTCACATATTACCCAGTCAGCCATGGGATAATCGATGATGTAGAGTGGGCAACAGCTCCACTTCAGAGAGTGCAGTCTCAAGCACTTGTTACTTGGGCACTGTTCAGTGCAGAGGGAATAATGAGGATGTGGCAAAATAATTCAGCTAAAGCATGATGTTAAGAGGTGGTGCCCTGTCCACCCCTGGCTGCACACTCCCACCCCATGCTCTTCACTCCAACCAGAGCATGGGGGTCCCAGGGGAGCCCATTCTGCTCCCCCAGCAATGGGGCTGGGAAGATGGCAGCAACAACACGGCATGGAGGAAGCTGGTGAAGGGCCTAGAGCACAAGTCTTATGAGGAACAGCTGAGAGCACTGAGGTTGTTTAGGCTGGAGAAAAGGAGGCTGAGGGGAGACCTGATCGGTCTTTGCAACTACCTGAAAGGAGGTTGTAATGAGGTAGGGGTTGGTCTCTTCTCCCAAGTAAGCAGTGATAGGACAAGAGGAAATGACCTCGAGTTGTGCCAGGGTAGGTTTAGATTGGATATTAGGAAAAATTTCTTCACTGAAAGGGTTGTCAGGCACTGGAACAGGCTGCCCAGGGAAGTGGTTGAGTCACCATCCCTGGAGGTGTTTAAAAGATGTGGCGACGTGGTGCTTAGGGACATGGTTTAGTGGTGGACTTGGCGGTGTTAGGGTTATGGATGTACTCTGTAATCTCAAGGGTCTTTTCCAACCTAAATGATTCTGTGATTCTACGAGTGGGAGCGGGACTGGCCTTTGGGCTGTGGCTGGCCCCTGGGTGGACGTGGTTTTGTCCATTGCTACCTGGAGAAATTTGAAGGCCAGTACATGCCTGAACGGGCTGTGGGAAGACTCTTCATGGAGAGTGCTGCATTTGCAAGATGTTATCAGCCTGCTCCAAGGCACAGATCATCTGTCTTTTACCTAGTCAGTGTGGTATTCAGAAATAAATCCTCCCACTTCTTAGAAAAGTTTAGTGCCACTAGAGACAGACGACTAGCAGTTTTAAGTTTAAACAAAATGGTTTCCACAATGTCTTTCTAGCCAATTGATATTTTGCCATTTGCAATGATCATACATAAATGTATGACATCCTTCTGCAGATATGTGGAAGGATCATAACTGAACTGTGCTATGACCCTGAAGTCTGAATTTCCTCTCCTGCTGTTTTAATACAATTTAGTTCAGTAAAGTTTCCCTTCCTTTGAAGGAAGTTTGTTACGAATATTATAGCAGTGTTTGTTGCAGGGTGCTAATATTAATTATAATTAATATATAATTGATATATGATTAATTCATTAATACTAATGTATTAATAGCTATAAATGCAGTCAAATCAAATGATTACTTTTCAGATAAATATGTATGATTAGAGATTTGTATTTTTTATCAGTTTATAAAGAAGTAGTTACATTATGTGACCATGATACTCAGTAGGAAAATTAAATACCTAAACAACCAGAACATTCCTTAATTCTGTCTTTTTATATATACTTATAGATGAAAGTTAATAAAATATATTTTTATAGGGATTTATATGTAGCAGGATTTACAATGTTAAATATTATGGGTTTCAAACTCTGTGATAGCTACATAAATGGGCCATTTAATTGCCCTTGATAGAAATTCACCTTATCTCTTTAGATTTAGCGATTCCAATTAAATGCATTGAGCATTTCAGATGATTAAGTTATTAGATGTATTGTAAATTTAAGAGCTATTGCCGGTGAAGGAATTTGAAACATACATTATCTTGATCTGTCTTCTATTCACTATGCTATAGCTAACAAATATGTGGCTTTTTTCATCCTTATCTTTGATAGTGCTGTCATTCTGTAAGTAAATCCATGAAAGGGAAAGATTATAGGTACTTATGATATTCTACAGATGTATTTTCAAAAATATATTGTGCACAATAGCACATCTGCTTTTTTTTTTTTTCTGGTTTTCAGACAAAAGCTAAGGAATGTCAGAATCATACATAATTTTGAATGTTAGTGGTTTCTGGTTTTGGACAACAGGAGCTGTATTTGTGCTCTTAAAGTAGCATGCCAAACAGCTGCTTAGATCAGATACAGCATCTTGAACTCTAATAATGTCATCTGAATGAAACTTTTTGAAGGATGAGATCAGATAAATTCAGATTAAAAAGGAGGATGCAGACTTTTAACAATAAGGAAAAAGAATCTTTGAAATAATTTATTTTGGGATATAGAGATATCTGTGTATTGAAAGGGAAGCAAAAATGATTCTGCAAGAGTTGTTCCCTCCCTGCTTAGCTAGGTGTCTACATCTATGAATCAGGAGGACTGGGCTGCAAATTCTGCAAAAGGGTCAGACTAGGTCACACTAGGTCATCCACAAAATCCCATTATGGTTTTAAATATATCTGGAAACATGGAAAATGTCATTCTTTCAACTCAAGGTGAGTATTCCTGTATATGAGAGAGGGAAACTTTAAGGCTAGTCTAGAGGATCTTCTTTGGGGAATTAAAACAGTTCATGGTAAATAAAGGAAAAAGGTCCTCGCTCTTCTATTCCTCCTTTCGTCCTCTCTTCTCTTAACTTCCCTTATCTCTTCAGAATGAAAAATCAGGACCTGCCAGGGAAAGCTGGGTGTCTCTGCAGACTAGCTGGTTCTCCCTGGCTGCCTCCTCCCTGGCATGGCAAATCTCTTTCTGGGTCTTTACCTTGTACTATTTTCCTCTCTAGATTCTTCCATCAGTAGAAAGGAGGAGAGGTGGCTTTCCAGTGGTGTCCTGCACTACATCGTGCTGGGGAGAATAATTCTCTGTATAATGCAGAGTTAGATTTTCCATTGTTTATGTAAAACAAAAAATGTACCCATAATTCACATTAGATGCTTCTAAAAAGGAGATATAATTGAGCTTTAAAGTTTCTAAGGGTATATCTGTATATTCTAAAAGTAATGAATCAAATATACTTTAGGGTTTGGTTATTTTTTTCCTCATTAATTTCTCATGAATTTATTTATGCTGGCATGTTGCCAAGTAGATACAAACAATATATTTAAAAAGAAACCAAAATAATTTATGAGTGGGGTTAATTTTGTGAAGGAATGATCCTGAAGGAAGTCTCAAACCTGGTTTTGGCCAAAGTTGTGGTGGTAGTGCTTCCTCCTGAGAAGTTAGCGTGTTTGTAATTCAATTTGAACCCCAGTTAAATTGTATTTTCTATGATATGCTTATTACTGTTCTTCATAAAAAATACATGTTTATTTTCCTCTGCAGAGTAAAGTAAACATGACATACAAATTTAGAGTGAGACTTGTCAGCAAACACATGAGATCATGGACATTAGTCTGAGCATAAACTTTCTATTACATTCCATTTACTGCTAGTGCAATAAAACTGTCATCAGATCGAATGGGATTTTATACTGCATCAGCTATAATACAATGCCATTAAATTGGAAGTATATAAATTTTCCATTCTTCTCTTACTCATGAGTTATGAAAATTAGAATGTTATGCACAGCATCATGCCATGGCTTGCATATTCCAACAGATAAGTAGTGATTTAGTCAGGGTAGTTTGGGACATATAATTAATTTCTGATTATAAGGCTGTTTTGCAGTGTGAAAAATAGTATGTTTACTGTAGTAAGGACTGGAAATCTTTTAATGAAAATTTGTATGAAAAATATGTAGGTAAAAAACCTAAACACCAGTTCCCCAATTTTGTTTGGGATAAAACCTAGAGGACAAAAATTAAAAAAACCTCCTTTATATGCTCCAAGACAGGAGACAACCAAAATAGTTAATGGAACTGCATTCACTTTAAAACGAAGGCTTAAAAATGCCACCAGTATCCAAGAAGTTTAGTTTATGGGTCCACAGTTCAGGAAATCAAAAGCAACCAGGGCTCACTTCTCACCTTGGAGATGAGAATACACAGCTTCAGGTCACTGTCCCTTGTCCAATTTGCTTTCCTTACGTATGTTGATAGGACACAAGACTGTAATAAGTGGCTTCCTTGGGCAACACTGCGGGTGTTCTGACATAAAAATGACCCTGGGGAAATCATATATTTCTTCATAGTTCTTTCTCATCACTTTCAACATTAGACATTTCCATTCTTTCATTTTAAAGTACCTTCTCACTTGCAATTATTTGATATTATGCAACTTATTACAATGTATCTACACATACAATTAATATGCTCTGTATGTAGCACTTGGAATATAGTATTTTAAAAGCCTATGGTGAACTGAAACAATATATTAATATATATTGCATTTAATTTTTGTAAGAAGTAGAGAAGTTTAATATTTACATCCTTCTGGTGCTTAGACACCTGTCAGGATTGAAGTGATGGTTGTACTATACAGATATGGTCCTTGCCCCTGTAAAACCTAGAGATATCTTTCACTTTTCAGATATGGCAAGTCTGAAAATATATCTAAGTACTAGTGGACAGGTGACCTGAACAGACTTTATCTCAACTGAGCCTTCTGTTTTAATTTCTCATGGTCTATTCCTTTATATGTGGGTTCATTAGACATGCTGTCTGACTGACATCTTCCACAATTAGTGCTCACATATAATGAGATGCAATGCTGACAAGGATTCTGTTGTTTTCTATAGTTTCACAGAAAGGCCTTTTCCTTCTTCTTTGGCACTGATCCATTAAGACCGTTGCACCATGTACAACTGGTGACTGGGATTGAAAATAATTTACACCCATTAAAACATTGCTTGTGTATCATCAGCTCCACCTCTTGGATTAATTTGGTTTTTACAGATCCAGTAGTTGGTTCATAGGGGAATCCTCTCTGGAAATGTGAAAAGTCCTGAGGCAGTGCCCTAGTAAAAGCATCTGGCTCAATTAGTCTATCCTGCAAGTTTAATGTTCAGTGCTTGATTACCAGTAAAGTTTAATTACGAGTTATTTTACTAATAATTTGGGTTACATTGTCCTCTAGTGGCTCATATAGAAAACTGCCCTGCTGACAGACTCGTTTTGCCTTGTGTTTTTAAATCCTCTCATACTCTTTTCACACAAATCCAAGTCACGTCAGAAGAGGACTAGTGCAATGGCCAAATAAAAAGTTTGCATCTTACTGCCACTATATCAGTACAGCAAGATCTATCCTCTATAACTGCATATGTTCTACTTAATACATATTTAAAGTAGTTCAAAATAACAACAGAGAGTTGTGAGAAGATACTGCATTTAATCAGAGCATTTGATGGAAAAAAAATCATCCTTCTTACTGACAGTAACAAAGAATAAACTCAGCATGATTTTTTTTAAATAGGTTGAAGACTAGTTCACTTCCACAAAATGCACAGAGATCTTGTATGAAGGAAAAAAGAATAGCCCTCCAACATGTCCTGTGGCTACTCACTCATAAATCTCAGTAACACCAGACTTTTGCCCTGTAGTGTGGAAGCATCGCCTTTTATAGGAAGCAGTGAAAGCACTAGAGCGCTTTGCAGCTGGGTGTTTGCCAGCTTAATGCAGATGTTTGCAAATAGGAGGAGAGATCTGGGAGCATGGAGAATAATGCCAGGGTGTTTGCAGTGAGAAAACACATGTTTTACATTACTTTGAAAAGGAGATACCGTATTCTGTCACGTGCTGAGTTTGTTTTGCCCCTGTGGCAGAGCAGGAGGATTGCTTCTGGTGGAGGCCTTGGCCTTGGTCACGGGAAGCATGGCAGGCACCGCAGGCGGGATGCTCTGACTGGCGAGTCTTCTCTTTTCATATTGTATCTTCCTTGACCAAATGCCATGAGTAATGATGAATAGAGGTTACTCTGCAGAGATAGTTTCTCTGTGTGTAAGAAGAGGAGGAGTGCTATAAATGGTTCTGTTTATACCTCCAGGGTTATGTTGGAGAAGCAGCAGTTACAAGTGATGAAGGAATGTGGTTTCTCTCCTCTTAAAGAAATGATGGGCCCCTCCAGCAAGATGATAGCTCATGGTTTCTGTTGCTGTTTGCAATAATAGGAAAGACAAAGGAGTACTCTGACCTTACAGAGTTAATTTTCGAGGCTTTTTCAAACTAGCATGCCTTGTACTCTATCAGGGAAATAATATATCAGGATTCTGTAAAAATTCTTTGCTCAGGTCCTCCATCTCAGGCGACCTTTTTTATTCCTCCCTTTTGGAGAGGCCTTTGTTTCAGTCCTCAGTGTTAATGGCAGAGCTAGTCTGGACCATGAGTGGGCCCTCGGCAGCCTCCTGTCCTGCGTGGCGGCGGCGGTGGTGGTGAGCCCAGCCCTGCGAGGGACGGGCAGGGCACAGGCCGGGAGCCAAGCGGGCAGAGCTCCTCTGCGCGGCCTCCTGCTCCCAGGCCTCCTGCCAGTGTTGGATGGATGTCAGCCGGTTGTTATTCATTCCCTGGGCCGATCTTCCTCCAAACACTGGGAGAGTTGCAGAGCAGCTTAATTATACTTGACACGGCAGAGTCATGCGTTTGGTGTTGTCCACGTACTGCCTCAGACTTGCACGTATACTCACACCCAGCAAGCATAAATAACTGCCACAGCTGAGAACGTGCTGACAGAAACATAACGTTTAAAGGCAGCCCTGAGGTATAAAATGCCTTCACCTTGTGAAATCATCTGTGGTACCATTCTTACGGTTTGCTCGGAGGTTCATTAGGTGGTGATGGATGCAGGAATATTTGCAGAGTGTTACTTTTATCTAGTGCTCTATGACTCTTCTGCCACCAGGGATCTTTTCAGTTGCGTTCAGTTTAGAACTTAGGTACCTTCTTTATTTCTTCACAATTAGCTGCCAGGAGGAGGGTGATGGCTTTTATTTCTTTAACAAAAAGGCTTCATTTTAAAAAGTGCTTTTGTAACTCTTGCATCAACATATTTTTTTCATGCTTTGCAATGTTATTTTCCAGGGGTTTATAATTGTTTATTTAACATAGGTGCCAAGCAAATTTCTGTTTATTCTCAGTTCAGAACTGGGGTTTTATCTTTTACATACCAGAGGGTGAGTTGTATGGACTGATCTGTTTAGAGCTCCCTGACTACAATTTCTGCTGTAATGATTTCTTAATCTTTTGACTTTTTTCAGGTAGCTATCAGGCCAGTGGTTGCCCTCCCTCCACACTGGAATCTTACAGAAACCCATTACTGCTTCCCAGGTGTGCTCTTTCTGACACCCTAGCAGCGAGGGGCTCTGCCCCATCATTAAGGTCGCAGCAGCACTTCCCTCCACCAGCTGCTGTGGCAATGCTCGGCTTCCTCCTGCAGGCAAGGAGAAAGTGTGACCGATTACGCCTGTTCCTATTAATCAGGCAAATACAAGCTTCTCTTCAAAGCAGAGAGGGAGGTCGCTCCTACTGACTGTATCTGTCACCATTCTCCTCCAGCTGTGTGTTAACTCTATCTTTCTGTAGTGTATTTTACATCAGGGTTAAGCCAGCAGAGTCTATCCAGAATAACCTGACCCTTGATGTCAAACTCAGTTAAAACTGGAATATGATGGAAGCAATTTTTGGTGAAATTGATCATAAGGTGACCTCTCATAAGGCTGTCTGGGAACTGTATATGCTAATGGGAAAAACAAAGTGGTGACCTTGTGTGTTCTCAGACTGCTGGGTGTAATCCTGCTCAGCACAGCAATGCATTTGTCAGGTTTTTGACGAGATCTTTACAGCCGTCTGCCTGGCAGGTCCCCCGGCACTTACCTGTGTGCCTCTAATGCCTGCAGATACAAACATGTGAGTGTACCTTGCTCAGTAACAGATGTCTTTACAGAACAGATACCATTACTCATTGCTTTTCTGTGTGAATGTAGAAAGCATCCTTCAGTGGAAAACAGGTGGTAATTTTATTTAAATCCAACTGTATCATAGAGCAATAAAACTAATGAGATGATAAAGCCTTGCCAGGTTTTCTGTTTCAATAAGCACCTAATCTTGAAATTGTTTTAATCAAGCTTACTTATCAGATGGTCTCATTTCTGCATTGCCAGCACACACCTGAAATTACGGCTTGGCCTCAGATTAAAAGGTGATGCTGTTTTGATTTGCACTGTTAAATCATTTCTATTTGAGGATTAACTTTTTGTTTGGCCTTTTCTAAAGGCAGTGTTCATCAGTAAAGTGGCTGTGCGTGAATGGTAACATATTTGCATTTTCTCTCATCAGAATAACGAAATGGTGGAGCTGCAGAGGATACGAATGAAAGATGAAATTCGAGAGTACAAGTTTCGAGAGGCAAGACTCCTACAGGACTACACTGAGCTTGAAGAAGAAAACATCACCTTGCAGAAACTGGTGTCCACACTGAAACAGAATCAAGTAAGCATCGTAACATTCAAGGCTCTATGCTGAAAAATGACAACATTTTCTCCAGTTTCCATAGTGTGATCCTGCAGAGTGCTTTGTTAGAAGTTTCTTTGTATGTTTTTTTTTTCAGTTGGGTTTTTGCTGAACACTTATTCTAAAACAGTGTTATTGACCATTTTTGACACATGGGGAGGCCCTGGTGGAATATTTCATTGCAGGAATTTGTAATAGCAGAGGAGTTATTAAAATAGATAGAATTGCATCTTTTCGTTTCCTGCTTCTCCTGTCTTCCCTCCCTGCATGTTGAAATCAGTGCCCAGTGGCAGAGTTCAGCCCTTCATTTCCTCTCCGTTGGTTTCCTGCATGTCCTTTCCTCTTCTGGAGAAAAGAGGAAATGATCTTCCCCCCATTCTCCTATTTTTTTTTCTGCTCCTGTACCAGTGTTGCTCTCTTCTCAGCCATGCTAACCCACAAGTTTAGCAAGCTTCAAAAATAAGTGATGTCAGATATTCCTAGTTTGTCTTGTTTTCCTTATTACAGCAATTTGATGGCAAACCAACACACTGTAATTCTCACTGCAGTGCAGAATGCACCACCATAAACAATAGCCCCATTGCATTCAGATGTAAGCAGTCATGGGGTCTGTTCTCTCCCCCTTACACAAGCACAGCTTCCTTTGCTGCTGGATATATATACTGCTGAGGAAGCAATCAGGAACACATTTATCCTTTAAATTGAACAAAAGAGATTTGTTCCCACATCAGAAGAATTAACTTGCCGTGATCAATATTGAAGTATCCAAGTTGGATGATGTAACACTTTCTGCCTTTTAGGCACTATCCAGACCAGTGTAACATTGCACTCCGTAACACCATTTCCTTAACTGCTAGCAGATGGTAACAGCACTGCGTTGCAGCCCCTGCTTTATGTCCTGACCTACTGCCTGGTTCAGTTAGGGCTTTTATCAAACACCCAAGACTGTCACAGTTTCTAATGGCAGCCTGATAACAAAGCTGCCTTGTTCCTGCAGGAATATGCAGTACTATTTCAGCTATCTTTAACTGCTATTTTACCGCTCTAGCACAAATGCAATTGAAACATTTAAAACAACAGAGCCGCACTACAGGGAATATGCAGGTAATAGAAACAGGTACATTGTTTCCTTATTTATGAAGATACCTAGACTTTCACACTCCTGAAACTGAATTTGTGGCAGATCATCTTTGTGTCAGAGTTATTTACCAAGCCAGCAAATTCCCCCTTTGAGGCATGGATTTTTTCCTCATCAACCTCATAAGAGGCATTTTCACACTAGCAGGAAATTAAAGACCCCTTTATGGACAAGAAAATCTGTTTGCAAGTGTTCATATTTGCCATAATATTTCATTCTTAATGAAACTGAATGACAGCAGCCTTTGGAGAGAAAAAGCAGTGCCACATTTCGAATGGCTTTAAAAGTCAGTCATTTTGCATCACATATCCATGCATTTGTGATTCCTAAAATAACTTTGATCTACAAAGTAAAATTTCAAGCTCATTTTATGCTTTAATACTTTAACTTACAAAACCATATGTTATAAGTCTTAGTGCTAAACTGTCATTATCTGGGTTGGGGTTTTTTTATAGCTTTTGTAAGGAAGAATCTATGAGATGGTAACTGTATAGATAATGTAGACCTCTGGTTTTCATATGTATTTAAAATTGAAAAAGGATTAGGAGGGTTTTTTTTTTCCTCTGTGTCCTTAAGTTACAAACATAGCTACTTGATTGGATTTCATAATCTTTCAGATGGACCTGTCCCTCCAGTCAGAAAAGGTATCAAGTTCCTAAATGTAAATTTGAAAATCTCATGGATTTTCCTTTTCTACTTAAGAATTCCCAGTTGACTTTGGAACTTTCTTTGTTGTTTGATATGTTTCCATTTTCTGGGTCTGAAGATTAGTACTTTGGCTTTTAAGTTTGCCTTTCCAAAGGTTTATAAGTACAAGACTTTTGACAGGTTGATAAATATTCTACTCCAATAGAAATGGTGGACATTTCTGTTTTCACCAGAACCTTATTATAATTTGTTTAAATATCTATATGTGTCATATAAAAAATATTCTAGACACTGCCTTAAAATTGCAGATAGTAATGCATTTGAATTATAAAAGCCTCAACTGCAAAAAGATTTTTTTTATGGAAGCATGAAAATTTAGTATTTCTTTTTCACCAAGCTATTAAATTATTTCACCTGATATCTGATTTTTTGTTTCATTTAGAAATTAAAAGGTAGATGAGTAACATGATTAGAATTAAATTAAAAAATCAAAAGTAATCATTTTTACCAGGAGAATTGGTCAAGCACGGATATGGACCTTTACAAACAAAGCTCTTCCTTTTCACTGCTGTGGGATTTTCCAACAGTGAAAAGGAAGATGAGGAGGGTCGGTGAGGGAAGGTGTTCTGCAGTGCGGATCTGCTGCACAGTCTAGATATTGCTGAGCAACTGGTTTCAAGCTAGTTTGGCTTTTCCTAGGCTTTGCTGCTTGTTAGGTGCAATAGAGAGGACTGCATAAACGTGGGAGCTGCCTTTAAAGAAGGTTTTCCTCAGCCCATAATGCCCATAAATAACTTGATAAAATACTGCACCTCGGTGTGAGGCAAGGAGCTTGCCCTCTGAGAAGGAGAAAGACCAGTGAGTCCCTCCAAGCCTGGCCAGGATGCACCAGCTTGGTGGGACACACTTCAGGCAGCGCTGTCAGAGCAACAGGTTGCTGAGTGCTCCAGAATGGCATCCCTACAGGCAGTTCAAGGACTAGGTGGCTGAATGAGCTGTTTACTACATTTTTCCAGTAGTTTAAAAATCTCTAATGAATTGGGGCATCTTAGAGTTTAAACTGATTGTGTGAATAGTTTGCTGTTTAATTTTTTTAATTAAATGCTTCTTGAATAATAGAGACTCTTGTATAACACAGAGAAGACAGTTGAGGCTCTTCTACCATTTTTGTACCTTCCATCCATATTTTTGAAAACTACTAAGACATCAATATACTTGAAAGTATCTTTGCCTGAGCGACTTTACATCTAGTAAGAATTTAGATATGAAGTCTTCATATCTAAAGAAGATATGAAGATATGAGTATCTTCAGAATACTTGCAATTAATAAATCAGACTATATTAACTTGAGATTTATATGTACCTTGATATACCAACATTGTTTATGGCAATTCATAATATATCTATGGTTACCAGGACATCTGCTACTAAACTGTCTTCTTTCCATTAAATACATTGTTTATCCTTATAAGTTACTCAGAAAAAGGTGTTATATTTCTTGATTCTCACATGCTGAAAAAGCAAACAGTGGAGTATTTAACAGAGCGAGCTCCACTTGCATTTTCTGTGCAGCCAGTTCTTTGCAGCTGCAGGCAATGTCTGATATTTCAAACCATAGTTTCTGTAACACCTATTTCAATAAGGCTGATAAATGGCAGGTTTTCATGACTCAAGTTTTAGTATTATGAATGTTCTTTGTCTTGTCTAATCCAGGTTGAATATGAAGGCTTAAAGCATGAGATTAAACGATTTGAGGAGGAGACAGTGTTGCTTAATAGTCAGCTAGAAGATGCCATCCGGCTGAAGGAGATTGCTGAGCATCAGCTGGAGGAAGCTCTGGAAACTTTAAAAAATGAAAGAGAGCAAAAGAACAACCTGAGGAAGGAACTCTCCCAGTATATCAACCTCAATGATAGTATGTATAATAACCACATTAATATATCAGTAGATGGATTGAAGTTTGCAGAGGATGGGGGCGAGCCCAACAATGATGACAAAATGAACGGACATGTCCATGGACCTCTTGTGAAACTCAACGGTGACTACCGAACTCCCACGGGTAGGAAAGGAGAATCTCTGCACCCTGTCTCTGACCTCTTCAGTGAGCTCAACATATCAGAAATACAGAAACTGAAGCAGCAACTCATGCAGGTAAGAGCTGAATTTAATGTCCTGAAGTGTTTAGGCACACATCCCACGGACCCTAGTGCCAACTTTTGCAATGATTTCCCCCAGTGACGTTCTTGACCACGTATGTCCTGTTCTCAGACTTCTGCTTTGGTGTTTCTTCATATCCAGGTTTTGCTAGAAATATCCCTAGTAAACAGAGTATCTGTCTGCAAAAAGTCAGTGTGATCTGAGCAGATGTTTAGTATAAAGAGGAGAAAGGGACCTAGTTGCTGCGGTTGCAGATGGTTAGATTATTTTTTTCCTGCTTTGATAATGGGAAATGTCCCTAAAATTGCAAGTGGAATAAAGTACTCTTCAGTATGACCAAAGCTATCTGGAAAAAACCCCACTAAAATACAGACAGACTTGATTATGCTCCCTTGCAAGTCAGAGGGAGTTTTTGCCATTAAATTCAGTTTGAACAAGAGTTGGCATACCGTCAAGAGAGAACAAAAGGAGAGGAGCGCTCCTCTTAACAACCATGCACTTGGAGAGCATGTGGCGTGTGGGATGTCACAGAGAGCCCTTGTCTGCACTGGCAGTCCCAGCGGATGCGCAGGCTGCAGGGGGTGCCTTGGGGACCATACAGTGAGCATTACTTCTCTATTCATCCAGTCCCAGCCCAGGCGTCCCCAGAATAGGAGGCTGGGATGCAAGCCAGACAAAAACTGAAGCTGCCAGCCCCGATGCTGACATCACCTTAGAAGGGGTACAGTGCCACACGGAGAAAGGGTCCTGCTGCCAGAGCTGTTGAACATCTTCTCTGCCACAAGAGCTTGAAAGGTTTTGGCACCATCAAGGAAACATCCAGCATTTTCTAGCTGCAGGCTTCCAAAAAGTGCCTCTTCTATAGATAGTAAATGTAAATCCTTTACTGCATAAAATGTAACAGGCAATTTGGAGGTGAAGTAGAGCAAACCCAATTTTCAGTGCTTGCTAGAGAACAATAAATCCCTACATGGTCTGTCCTATACTTGCTGAAGAGTTAATTGTTTTATTTACTTCATTGCCAAACTCAAAGTTTTGACCTGAGCTGTGACATGGCAAACACTGATGACATCTAGTGCTTTGCACAAATAACTTTGATGCAAGACATACATAATTCAAGTGGGAAAGCTTGAAATTTAGAATTTTAAGTGAAAAATTTTGTCAAAATTTTCCAGTACTAAAATGTAAACAGTGTGTGTGTTTTGTGTATATGTAAAAATATGCATATGTATGTACACATTTATGTATATAATATATGCACATTTATATTATATGCAGCGCTTCATTCAAAAATATAATGTTAAAAATTAAAAAAACACAGCCTCAGAAGTAATGCTTTTAAATGTTCACATTTTAAAATACAGCATAAGCATTTTCAACCATAATTTACAATGAAGTTTATGCAATATAAATTTGGACTGAAAGCTGCTTGGATATGAAAAAAAATTGTTTTGGGTATGTTTTTTCTTGATTTCATTAAATTAAATATTGAGCTTGATGAATCAGCAAACTTCTACTTGAAAGATACTGCAGATGTTTTTATCACCTCTGACTTAAAAATGTATTTATTTTACACCTCTTAAACAAAGAGGCAGTCTCTTGACAGCCACTAACTGCAAACTTAGGACCCTAGAAAATAAATATAACCATTTTTCAGTCACGACATTTTTCAGTACTGGGTCCCAGCACCCTCATACAAATAGTTGCCACCATTCCTCAGCAATCTAATCCTGTTAAAAGGTTTATGGTTTAAAAAGAAAGACTAGACCTAGCTGGAAACCTGATTTTATTTTTTTTTTTTAGATATTGAAAAGGCTTACTGCAAAACGGTAACATGTACTTTTTATAAAGCTATCATCTTCTCTGTTGAGTTGCATCAGCTTATGTTGTGTCACACAAATTAAATACGAAAAAATACCTCCAAAAATGTTCCTCATAGTAGACAGGAGATTAAATTTGATTCAAGCTGACAAAAGGTAATTCTTCAGCAAAACTGGATTTTTTTCTCCTCTAAAGTGTCTTTGCCATGTGGAGTTCATTCAGCAATATCTCAGTATTTGGTATATGTTCCTCTTGTTTTCTCTGAAGAGGCCATACTATGACAGAGTTGCTGAAGGAACTGACCCGCTCTTAGGAACTATTTTTATGCCTGTAGGACAGCAGACTCCTTTTTTGAGAGAAGCAAACTTCAGATTTGTCATTTTGTAGGTGCGTGGCAAATTTTTTTCACTCCTTGATCTCAGAAAGCAGTCTTCACTAAAACAGTTATGACAGATATGCAGATATTCTGCAGCTTTAGGATGCTGCTGCTCTGTGATCTGTGCTGGCCCCTAGGAGAGATTTAATTGTAACTCTTCCCTTTCTATCTTTTAAATCCGCTAAATAACAAATGTCTTGCTGAAAATTCTTTTATTCTGAGATTTTCTCAGAAAAGCTCAAGGCTTTCTGCTCTTCCTTCATGTTTGCTGTCCAGTGGAAAGAATTCTTTACCTCATCTTTAAAACTTAGGACTCCTCTTTTCCTTCCATTGTGATGCCTTCCCTTATTGCTGAGGCCAACACCATATTTGGAAAACTTAGATTAAGTTCTCTTAAAAAAAGAAGGAAGAAAAAAAGTCATGCAGCCCAGTGTCTGACACTTTTCTCCAGTTGCCTGGTACTCTCTGACGATACAGCTGACATTCAGGGTTGTTGAGCTGCATTTTCCTGCTTGTTCCAGCCTCCACTAGGAATTGTTCGCTGATATTCTGATGTTACTTAAAAAAAAAAAAAAGGGATAAATACCTATGGTAAAGTTGGTTTCCATAACTGCAAACTGTAGAGCAAATTGGGAAGGAAATTTCCTCAAACTGAAATCTTTGAAGGGAAGGATACATCGCAAAATATGTACAGCTACTTTTCAGTTGCTTTTATTTTCATTTTAAGATAATAAAAATTCTTACTACAGCTAATAATTTCAATGTCACCCCCCCCCCCGCCCCCCACCAACTGGACTGAAAAATAACTGCAATTCTGAAAAGTTTGCTGTGGGTGGAAATAAGAGTATAGTATAGTCTGGAACAAGAAATATAATTACCATACTTGGAAACAGCAGAGTCATTAACATGCAGAAGGTGTACTCGAGGCTGAGTTGGAGCTTTGGGGTTTTTTCCCTTGGAAGTAGAAGCATGTATTTATAACTTTAAACAGAAGTGGATTAGCTTAATCCATAATTACTGGACGAGAATCAGTAAAATTTTGTAGATCTATGTATTTCATTTTACCTACTGACAAGTTTGTACATGGGTTTTAAAATTTCCTTGTTTTCTATGGAATGAATCCTTTCTATTTGAAAGAAGTATTTGTTTCCAGAACACGTAGTTCAGAAGATAAATTATCATAAAGTTCCCAATTAGCTCTGTTATAGTTTTCCTTCATGATAGAGTATGACAGCTGAGATCAATAATCTGGCAAGATCAATTCTGATTAATTTAAGCAGACACGGAAACACTGTGCTGCTTTAACACCGAGTTGTTTTCTCAAAGGAAAGGCTCTCTGGCTGTAAGCTCTTTATTTATTTTTACACTAATGCAATCTACAGTTAATTGCCTACTTTGGCATGAACACACCCACAGTGGACCCATACACCTTAAAAAGCCAGCTGCCTTTGGTGTATAATGTATGGACCTTTATTACCTATATGACTTCTCACCATAAGGTGAGATAGTACTTTAAATTAACCAAAACTCAGAGTTTTTTCATGCACATGTGTAGCTCACCTTACCAGCCTGGAGGAATAAATACCTTCATTATCTGATAAGGGTAATGTAATTAACACCTAAGCCTGCTATGCCAGGTGGTAACAACTAGAGTTCAGCTGCAAATTTGTCAAGAGAGCAGACCTGGGGCAGACTGGTTGATGGAAAAAACAGAGGAAAGCTAGTGAGAAGGATTCTCCTGGGTCAATCTCTGAGGCTTCCCAGGACAGGTCTGACCAAGAGATCTGTGGAAAGTAGTCACCGTTTAAGAAGATGTTCTTGGCAAAGGGGAAGGTTGCCCTATTTTGGATTTTCTCAAGAAGAGTGGGCTGACGTGGGGGGTGAGCAGCGATGGAGATGGCAGGCAGACTGAGGCAGCAATGGGAGGGAGCAATGTCCAATGGAGCAAGGTACCAATATACTCGTGGTACTTGGCTGTCCTCTTCTGTGCAGACTATGTGGTGCCTAAAATGGAGCCTAAGGAGACAGACTCTTCCTGATTATAAAATAACGATGAGGTTTGGCCCTGTTTTATTAATTCTTAAGCTCTCAGTCCCCTGTACATGAGAAAACTAGGCCGATTTTTAAAGATTTTTTTAACATGGTTTTTATTTTTATTCTTACAGTTTCTACCTGCAATTGATTGCAGGCTCTAATAGTGGCTGTGTTTTGAAAGCCTGTCTGTAAAACCAGGGGAATCACCATATGCTTTAGTGCCTTAATACTTCTGAGTAGCAGCCACTGCTCAAAAGCCTTGTTATGAGAAAACAGGAGTCTGAAGCACTGTTCAGAACAATTTGTGAGATGGCATTAATACCCTCTCAGTCTCTAAAAGGCTTTTCTTTTCCTTCAGTAAGAGTCATGATGGCTGATTTGACTCTCTTCCATATACTACCTGGCAGGATACTGATAGGGAAGGAAAGTTGTGGGTGTTGGGATTTTTTAAGGGTTTTTCAGAACTGAAAGCTTTGCATGCTAAGAATTAGTAATTCAGCCACTCGCGAAGGGAATGTGGAGGATGCCACTTTCACTGCATGTGTAAACACAGGGCTGAGATACTGCAACTGTGGGAAAGAGCGAGCAGTAAACTTGGTAGGCTCAGGGTCCTGTTGCAAAAGCCATGAAAGCAAGAAGTGCCGCCTTCTACTTTCCAGTTCACAACTCAAAACAGGACAAAGGCACAGAAAAAAAAGTTGGAGCATTACACTTAAAATGTGAAATGTGAGTCTTTCAGGGGTGTTATCATGAGTAGCAAATACCTGAGCAGATCAAAATTTGTCTTGTTCACTTGCTTTAAGATGCTGTGCATTAAAACTTCTAGAGTCCTCCATGACCTCTTCTGCTGTTCAACATCCACATTTCTCTGTGGATACTTAGAAAGGAACTTACTAGATGAGAACCATCTCATCTAGTTTGTTAGTTATATCACAAATCCCACTTTTTCTGCCTTGTCCTTAAAGGGTTGGATTTTGCTTGCAGTTAAGTGTTGGTGATGGGGAGTCCTGGGAGTTGCATGTACTCAGTCTCCTGATATGGCTTACATTCCCATACAGTGGGTTATTTAATCTAATCTGTAGAAGTGTATACAGCCATTTGTTTACTGTATTTGCGTTCAGTAATCAAGCTTTAATGAAAGTTTGCAACAGTCCAAAGATATAAATAAATATTGTGAAGCATTGGTAGAGCTATACATAGGAAGTGTAAATTCAAATTCCATTGAGAAATGTGTATGTACCAGTGAAATGGCTTATAGTTGACAGTGATGCAGTTCATATGTTCTGGGAACATATGTTGTAATAAATCCCGTATCATCACTGCAGCTGACTAGGCACTTATTGCTTGGGCACTAAGTAATTCTTAGGTGGCCAGTGTGTAAAATCATGACCTAGTGATATTTCAGATTGTATCAGAGGCTAGGACTTCATAATCCTCTGAGAGTTACACACATCTCTCTGACTTAATTTTATGGCTTAGGTATATATGGCTAAAATGTCTTGGAAGCCCTCAAGTTTTGTATGCAGAGTTGGGGAATGGAAGAGATGAATATGATTGCAGAGTTTGGTGTTCAGCATGAGTAGGACAAGATCCTGGGTTTCTTACTTTGACTCTGTTGCAGGTGGAGAGAGAGAAGGCCATTCTCCTGGCCAACCTGCAGGAGTCCCAAACGCAGCTGGAGCATACCAAGGGAGCCCTGACCGAGCAACATGAGCGAGTCCACAGGCTCACGGAGCACGTCAATGCCATGAGGGGACTGCAAAGCAGCAAGGAGCTGAAAGCTGAGCTTGACTGTGAGAAGGGCCGAGACCCCAGTGAGGAAGCACATGACTATGAAGTGGACATCAATGGCTTGGAGATCCTAGAATGTAAATACAAAGTAGCTGTTACTGAGGTGATAGACCTTAAAGCAGAAATCAAAGCCTTAAAGGAGAAATATAATAAGTATGTGGAAAACTACACTGAAGAGAAGGCCAAGTACGAGAGCAGAATCCAGACATATGACGAGCAGGTGACAAGCCTTGAGAAGTCAACCAAGGAAAGCCAGGAAAAAATGATCCACATAGAAAAGGAATTGCAAAGGATGACAAGCATAGCAAATGAAAACCATAATACCCTCAACACCGCCCAGGACGAGCTGGTGACATTTAGTGAGGAACTGGCTCAGCTCTACCATCATGTCTGCCTGTGCAACAATGAGACACCAAACAGGGTCATGTTGGACTATTACAGGCAAAGCAGAGTCACCCGCAGTGGAAGCCTGAAAGGACCAGACGACCCTCGAGGTCTCCTTTCCCCGCGGCTTGCCAGAAGGGGGGTGGCATCACCCGTAGAAGCCAGGACCCCGACCGAGCAGGTGACAAAAGAGGCCACGGAACCTGGCAAGGAACAGAGCCCGACAAAAACACCTAGCATTTCTCCCGTCATCACAGCCCCTCCTTCATCCCCTGTCTCTGATACTAGTGATATTCGCAAAGAGCCGATGAACATCTACAACCTCAATGCCATAATAAGGGACCAAATCAAGCACTTGCAGAAGGCTGTCGATCGGTCGCTGCAGCTGTCACGCCAGCGTGCTGCAGCTCGGGAGCTGGCACCCATGATCGATAAAGACAAGGAGGCCTTAATGGAAGAGATACTGAAACTGAAATCACTCCTGAGTACAAAGCGGGAGCAGATCGCAACCCTGAGAGCAGTGCTGAAAGCCAACAAGCAGGTAAGATGCTAATACAGCAGTCAGTTAGGAATGTCTGTTATTTATACAGGTCACTTACAAGCTTTCCCAGGAGTATTTCAGAAGAGAGATTTTACTCACAGGTTATTTAGCCTCTCATTCAATAATGGCAAAGGCAGACCTTTCTTCCCTTGCTCCTTGCCTCTTCTTTAAGCTCTTTAGCTCTGCTTTTCTCAGCACCCACCATTCACCAAAAGCACAGGCAGAAGAGCCTTGCCTGTGGAGCAAAAGAAAAGCAGAGGGGCAGGGAGGGATCAGCTACCCACCAACTGTGGGCATGTTGCTAGTATTATTGCAAAATTATAGGATTGTTAACATAGGAAAGCAAAACAGAATGTGCATGGAGGGGCTCTCAGGGATGTGATGACCCCTTGCCAGGGCAGGTACTGCTGGAGCAGTGGGGAGGGCAAGTGTAGGGGAGACCACCTGGGCCAGCACCTCAGCAGCTGCAGGTGGCCCCACTGGTGGGATTTAGTGGAGCAGATGGTGCAAACAACCCATTGCGTTCTTCTTGGTAATACTCCACAGGCTGTAAAATGACCCGCCCCCCCCCCCCCCCCCCCAAATTTAAGGAGGATTAAAAATAAATGCCACAAAAGCTAAAGTGTGCCTCAGGAAGATAATGGCAGGCGCAAGAGTGTGACCAGGGGCTCTGGACTGTATAGAAGCTGGGCATTTCTTTAATCAGACACCAGGTGAAATGCTGAGTTATTTTCTCTATGGGTGGTTGGAAATTTTTTTAATGATTTTTCTTTTTAGTCAGAAATAATTTCTCCTGCCATTGTCACGTTTTTAATCCTTTAAGAAATAAAATCAGTTTTCTTTTTTTTAAGAAAAAGGACAACATTACTACATGATAAAGCTGACTGAAATAGTAACTGCAATTTTTTGTTTTGAAAAGGATTCATTATAAAGTTATATTTTAAGAGAATAAAAAATTTCAAATTATTATTTTGAAAATTTTCACAACTTAAAAAAACCCATCAAACCACTTTTTTTTTTATGTTTCACCAATGCAAATAAGCTGAGAATTGCTGCATTTTATATCAAATGCCAAAAGAGGACCATGTAATGGTGTGTTTTTCAAGAGTACTGTCAGGTTTTTTTGGCATCGTATACCATCCTGAGCCCTTTGTATCCATTAGATTCCAGGTCTGCAAACAGTTAAAAAAGTTAAATTTAAGCATGCAAATAATTTTATTTACTTCAGTGCATCTCCTTATGCCCAGAATTAAATCTGAATGCAAGAGGCTCCAGTGGCAGAGTCATCGTTCCAGATTGCCTGGGATTTTTCTCATCTAAAAACAGTGCAGTGATCACCACATGGGGTCATGAATCCTGGTTAACAGCTTGAGATACTGTTAACTGATGACAGGGATAGCATTTTAGTGTTAAAATTCCCAACAGTCAAGTAGTCTGAAGTTACAGTTTCAAGTTTAATTGATTGTTGGATCTGTAACTGCATTTCTAGAGTACTGGGGATTTTTAAATTGCAGCAATATTTCAATATACACAGAGTATTTTATAGCATTTCCCCTCCCCCCCAACACATGTTAAATATTAATTTCAGGTAATTAAATACCATCTCTAGCTAAGCAATAATAGCTCTGAGCAATTATATGTGGATTTTCCATGTAATTAAAATGTAATTAAGATGTAATTGAAGTATATGGGTTTAGATTCCAAATTAAAGATTTTTTCCATTAGCATAGAGCTATCATTTACGTTTTCATACCACCAGAGAATCTAGCTCAGTCTTGCTCTTTTATTGCTGTCAGAAATGAAGCGTCATCCTGAAGCATGCTCACTGAAATGGGAAAGATAGATTTACTGAGAAAGGAGGTGCTATTAACTAAACTTTTATTTATTGGATAGCAGCATAGATATTGGTAACTGTACAACTGGATATAGAATCTTGTAATACTGTTCATGCAAACCAAATATCAACATCCTCAAACTTTCAAGTGAAAAGATATAATGATATAAAAGGGAAGGAGAAATTTAAAGTTGGGGGGGAGAGTGAGTTTTGTTATGCACTAGCAGCGCTGCCAGCCTCAAGTGATGGGTATATCCCAGTGCCCAAAGCACATCTCATGTTCAAAAAACAGGAGTCAAGATTCATCCCCTTGAGTTCTTATTATTTTGAAGGGGAAATTTTTAAGCAGCAATAGGCTGGGGATATTTTTCCCTCTTGAGTTTCAGTTTAGATGAGCTTACAGAGGACATCTGGTTCAGTTTTTTCCATTTGTTCCAGAAGCACAAGAGCTAGAATCTTAATTATTTTTTTTAAAGACCTTCCCTGATCACTAATGAAGCTGACATTAATAGGAAACTAGGTCTTTTCATCCCATACGTAGTACGGTAGGACTCTGCTGGTGCCCAAGGTAGCAGGGGAGAGCTGCGGGAGACCCCTTTGAGAGGGAAGCCTGCAGCTGGTGGGGGGCTGGATGCCCTGGCCCATCCTCAGCCTCCAGAGGGGCCACATCTCATCACATCTCATCTCATCGTGCTTTGTAGCTAAATCATTACAAAACACCTGTATTTGTTAGCACTCCAGTGACACTTTAGGTGAAGCTTTTTTGGTTGGAGTAATATGGGAAAGCAAGATAGGCACAATCAAATACACTGTAAGAATGGCAAGACCTGGCCTTCCTAGAGCATCTCACTGTTCAGATCCAGAGGGGAAGAGCAGCAGCAGGCCCCCGGGTCTGGTGGTTTGGGCTGTACTTAAGTAGTGAAAGGACACCCGTGACCGGGGAAGCACGGGTGCCATCTACTGGCCGCCAGAAGCATTGCAACATCAGATTAAACCCAGAATGGTACAGTTTTCCTGGCAATACGCTTGGTCTCAGTGCTCTGACATAGTGTTAGGTGCACAGGGGCAAATGGTTCATTGGAAGAGAAAAAGAGCAAATGGAGTTTCTGCCTCCTCACTTGAATTATTTCCAATTTTCTTCACAGTGACTTACCCGACGGCAGGACAGCCCTGATGGTGTCTCTCTTTCTGTCCCCTCCTGCTGCAGTGGACAGGGCACTCCAGCAGTGCAGCTACACCTTTTAAATCTTTAGCAGCATACAATATATTTCTGTTTGAACCTGAGTAGCTGTTGCCTAGTTTAAAGTATTTGGCAATATCTGATGATATTTTTTTTTATTCTAGCTGTATTTTCTTTAGTAACATTTTTCAAATAAGCATTTTAGTGTTAGGCTGGGCTGCAAACAGACTACACAAAAAAAGAGAGCAAGATTTGCTCTAAGAAGCTGCAAACCTGAGCCCAGGAAAATGGATTATTAAATCAATTGCTCAAGATAGCAAGGCATGTATATCTTGCTAGCTTGCTTGCTTACCTTGTCTTGATTTATGTATCCATTTATTCATAGCCGTAATTACTGTGTCAGCACCAGTTTTGTGGGCAAACCCAAGTAGCATTAGCATTAACAAGTACCATAAATTCTAAAGTAATATCAAATTAATGACACAGTAACTTTTAGGACCAGTTCAATAACAGTTTTGATTTTGATTTCTAATAACATACAGAAAGCAAAACTGCCTATGAGGGCAGTTTAATATCCTGAACTTCTGATTAAAAAATGATCGGTTGTTCTCATAGGTAAATAGTTTGATGGGAAGGAGTTGAATCAGCAAGACCTTCACATCTGCATTGGCAGTAACTATGGTGCCTCCAGCTCACATAACTGAGATACCAATAAAAGTCCTTCAGAAAAAAATCACTTGATAACCACAGATGTATGATGCCTTATCTATAACAAATGCCCTGATATGATATAGACAGTGTACAGTAGAATTTCGGCTGGGAAAGTGAGGCTGGGTGGAAAGATCCAGTACCACATACGTTTTCTGCACTAAAATAACAGGCTAGTGTTCTGCTTTCTTGTGTGAAAAAGTAAAGTACTTGCCACTGTAGGACTTAATATTTTTTCAGCAACATTATTTTTCACTTGATCTGTTTCTCACACTGCTAATTTAAAGTAAATGGGATACAAAGTTGTCTTAGAATGTGAATATATAGAGGGAATGAGATTTGTTCATGGATTTCAGGATTAATGTGGCCACCTTTTGGCAGCTGGATTTGGGCAAACATCTCTTCTGTAAGGATAAGGAGGAAGAATAAAAGGATGTTGTTGGTTCTGGCAGTGCCTGGGGTTCTGGGGCTTGGGTGTTTGCTCACCTCAGCCTGTGCAGCTCCGTGTCTGGGTTTTGGGGACAAGGGAGCTGAGCTCTGCGTGCCCCAGCTCTCTTTTCCTTGCTAGTGTTTCACACTCTGCAGGAGTCTAGGTGTCGGAGCTCTCTGCTCCCTCCCGGCCTTGCTATTCAGCTCCAAGTGACGACTTCTGCACAGCAAATGTTATATGCGCTGCGAGCCATTAATCCCATGTCTCCAGGCGGCTTGCTGCGTGGACGTGTAGTTCGTTTGCCCAGTTCGTCGGCATGACTAGTCTGATAGGAGTGTCATTAGCCCCTCTCCTGTCTTATTGCATTATTTACTTCACTGAAGAGTATTCACACATTTTTCTGCATTTTCATCTTTTTTCTTGTGCTCCTCATTTCCGTGTGCATTGATCAGAGGTTACATTTTTATGTGGAGCAAAGTTCTCTGATTTCTCTGACACAATTTTGTGGTTAACCACAGCTTAAAACCAAATGCTTCAGAAAGAGCTGTTAAAAACAAAGCCGGGTCCTGGGCATCTGCTTCCTTCTGGCACCCACTGCTTGGAGATGCAGACTTTTATTTGCCCAGTCCTTCCTTTCAGAGCTCTCCAATCTAGATTATACCACAAAACTGGTTTCAGGCACGACCACACATGTATGGCTTAATGGGTACAATTTTGGTGATTGGCTGAGAGGAGGAACAAATAGAAATAATTTAGACTAGAGCTGGTGCTGGAGGAAGAGTGACATGAAGCTATAGCTTCAGTTCATTTTGTCCCTGTTACTCTTGGCACAGTCTAACAGTACAGCTGAGGTGACCAGACACATAGGTACCTCTAAAAGATGGAGCCCAAGTTCCCCTTCTCCCCTAAGCCCCGCTCCCCATTACACATGCTGTCTTCAGGGTGCTTCAGGCGAGTTTTCTGCTTCTTCAAGCTCCCCAAACTGTCTCACAGTAAGCATAGAAGAAAACCACCAGGTGTGCAAAGGGTAGGGATGGGGAAGGGCTGGGTAATTATTCTTTTGGTGGCAGCTAGCCAATACAGATTGACTTAGCTGCATTGTAAAATGGCAACCTCTGAGCCAAGGAGTCTGACAGCAATTGGCTTCAGTCAGCATTCAGGTCCCAAACCGGTGAGCTAGGGGTAGCCTGAGCATCTGCACCATCCAGTGCCCACCGGCTCTTACAAAGAGCTCTCGAGCATGCTGTGCCTCACACTAAGGTGATATACCGCTGCTCTGCTTACCCTGGCTGCAGGTTTCCAACAGGAGCTTCCCCAACCTGCTTCCTGCTTCTTTCTCTTGTTAAAAACACGTTTTTGTTAGTCTTATTTGCTTCTCTAGTAAAGCACTTGTGCCCATTCGTTCTTCACTTAGGAGACTTTCAGAAGGGAGACCCTCAACTGCCTGCAAGGGGAGTGTTCAAAAGCCTGGATGGTGCATGGAGAGCCACCAGGTACTTCCAATAGGTTTTGCAGTTTATGCTTCATTTTCTATATGTTGTTTTATGGGAAGCTCTAATGGGAAGGGAAAAAAAGACTTGAAGGTTTGTCACAATCCTTCCTCTGTTACCTTTATTCACCAAGTAAATTATATTTCTGTGTTATTTTTCATCCTGTAGTGTTACATGTCTATTTAATTTACCCGGACATCCAGACTAAAACGTAGGGATCAGAATGATCTGTCTGATCATCGTGCACAGTTTCAGTGATGTGTAAATCACTGGGTTTTATTGGAATGTGTAATCCCACTGCTGAAATAATTTAACACTTTTTTAAAAAAGTCTAGCATTAGGTAGCTCATACCTTTAACTCATTATCATTCCTAAATGAAGGAAAATCTTTACATGAATTCTGTATTCGAAGATGAGCTATGATAGGTTAAGGGACATGGGACTATATTTCTCTTACAAAGCAAAGACATCTGATTTCCTGCCTTGGGGGAAAAGCAGAACTCAGTTTGAGCTATAGAGTCTATCTGTGCTCTCGTAAATCACTTCTGCCTCATCAGTGACCTAATTCTTAATGTAAATTCTAAATAAATCTGATTTAATCATATCTGTTAAATAGGAATTAGTCCTCTGATGCACTATTTCCTAGATTTCCCTTCAAAAAAGTAGTTTTATTAAACATAGTTAATCCATCTTCTTCATGTTAATTTATGAGTGTACATTTTTGCTCATGGCTGAAAACAGATAGAAAGCTGACAAATTCTGCTTTAACCTGCCAAGGCATAGGATGGTGTCTACCATCCTACAGTATACCAAAGCATATGTCAGCAAGGTTAAGAAAAGCTTCATTTATTTGAATATATCCCTAAATGACTGGTTTTTTTTAACATGTATTGTTGATTTCAGATTTGGCATGGAAAAACCTGTCTATTTAAAATGACAGGTAGTTACTTGTGATATTTAAAAATCTCTTCTCTCAATGTAAACTAGTGTGAAAGTAGAGAAAAGGTTATTGGTGAGTGTACAATTTAAAAAAAAAAAGAATTATTTTAATGTTGCCATTTCTAACTGTGCTATTTCCCCAGACACAAATGAATAGAGTTGTATTTTACTAGGAGATGCTAACATGTCCTTTTGTTAACAGATATTGTTAGTGGGAAATGTATTGAGTTTCAGAAAACTGAGTTTAAAATAGGTTTCCAACTGTTTGGCCATTACCATCTTTTCTCACATCCCCTTACTGGTTGCTTTAATCTAATGTTCTTCTACACTTCTCTCCCCTGGTGATGGCTCAAGAACCCACAAGATCAACAGGGGAAATTGATTGCCTGTATGAAATGCTGCAACTTATTATGCACTAAATGAAGTGAAAAAACAACCATACACCCCTCTGAGTAAATGTAAAAGGAAACATTTTTTTCTTCATCTCATTCAATGGTAACAATTTTGAATGTCTCATATGAGCAGTAGGTATAAAGCCTCTATAAAACCATGTATTTTGAATAACTTCAAAACAATACTAAACTTCATAGGTAAAGCAGAAAGTTCAACTCTTGCAAAAATCAGACAAATGTAACTATTAAAAGCAGTAGGACAGTAAATTAAAGAAATTTAATGGATGAAATTGAAAAAAGAAAGGAGGGAGCAGAAAAAATGAAGGAAGACTATGACTACAAGCCTTTGCTTTCCTGTTAAGTAAAAATTGTAATTTATAATTTTTTTGTTCTGTTTGTGTAGTGGTTAAAACTACCAAAATACTTCTGGTTTGCACAACAATAGGCATTGCCAGTGCTCAGACATAAAAGCAAGCTGTCAGGTCCTGGCAGTCACCTCGCACAAGGAAAGCCTCAGCTGGCAGGAACCAGCGAGGTTCTGAAGTGCTGAGGCCTGAGCAACAGGCCCTGAGCCAAAGCTGACCTATAGATGAACATCCCAACCAAATGTTGTATAACATGTCTGATCATTAGCAAAATATGTATGGTCATTAGAAAAAGATGTAGCTTAGATAAAATATAGTCATTAGTAAAGTTAAATATCATGAGAATATGTTCAGCTTTCCTGTCTGGAGGCAGGTTGTCAAGGCCATGAAACCAAGTGTCTGGCCTTGTTTCGAAATATGTGGTCAAAACCACACAGATAAAGAAGCTCGCTAGGTTTCTCCTTGAACCTTGGCCAAGCTTTGGTGGAATCTAGAAGGAGAGAGAAACCAGATGTTTCCACACTTAAAGTTTTCCAAGTTGTTTATTCAACTGTATAAAAGCTGGACCCCCTTACATCGACTTTGGAGACCTCATCTACGAGTGGACGCACTGAGTAGGACCTTCCAGTTGCCGGGAAAGGTTCTCTAAATCCTCGTTGTAACCGAGGCTCCCCAGTGATTGCGGATCTAGATGATGGTAAAGTATAATGGCAATTGGTGATGTATCTTTCTTAATCACTATAGCTAACCTTATGTAGTAATGATCAGGTGTATTACCCTGCTTATTTCCTTTGCTGCTTGAAACTAGAGTGTAATAAGCCTATTGTTTTAACTAAATGCATTGCCTTCTTTATGTATTATCTTAATATAGACAGTAAAATAAGCCTACTCCTTTTGTTGGTGTCTGTGTCCTTTCTGTTGACCTCATCCATTGGCAAAACAGGTTCACATGAGGCAAAACACGTTAGTTCACGCCTTGGCTACAGAGGCAGAGTCTCACGTGCCATGTGTCCCATTCAAAACGCGGTCAGTGGACACACCTGGTTGTTTATTGTAGCTCAAATGGCACGGTAGCAGTTCCTTAAGCTGTTGTAACTTAGTCACTTGCCTGAGTCCTCAACATACAGCTACACAATTTTGCAGAGACATTTAAGGTGTCGAGTTGTTGCCAGTGCATTGGAATTGGCTTTGTCCTTTCAACTGCTTTCTCCTTTTCCTGGTTTCATGGAGTACAACTTAAAAGAAGACATTAAAGGGTGCAGTGCAATGAAGCTCAGGTCTAACTTCTTTTACCTTGTGAATGAAGAAGGAAATCAAAAGCAAAATCAAACATGGTATCTTAGCTGTTATCAGATCTCTCTCATGAGCATATATCCTTGTTTGTGTTTTCAGACAGCTGAAGTGGCACTAGCCAATTTGAAGAATAAATACGAAAATGAAAAAGCAATGGTGACTGAAACCATGACCAAACTACGGAATGAATTAAAGGCTTTGAAGGAAGATGCAGCAACCTTCTCATCCTTGAGAGCAATGTTTGCAACGAGGTAAGGGAAACAGTTTCACTGTCTGGCTCAGCACTGTAAAAGTAAACGTGTGTGAGTGCTAAGTGAGAACAGAGTTAGCCATGTGTGTTGGGTGCTTAGGAGGAGAGACAGAAATTATTTTCTGCAAGGTCAGAGGTTTGGTGGATGAAGGTGAATGAGTCTTAAGAGTGCACACTGTGCAAAACCTGCAAGCTTTCAAGTGCTACTGAGATGCGTGTCTTGAAAAATAAAGCCAGAGAATAGCAATGTCAATACAACCTTGAGTAAAGTGTTACAAATGCCAATATATGCATCCAGTATATTTGCATTTATAGGGCTTTTTAAAGTGGAAATCAAATAGTAGATTTATGTGGCTGATTATGACATTCAGAAGTATGCAGTGATTCTATCATGTAAAGCTGTAGTATGGTTAACGATGATCTTCAAAATCCCATGTTTTCATTATTGTTAGATTTATTACTTCCACTAGTAAAATCTATTTCATCAACCAGCCTATGCTGTAATCCAGCACTAATAATTGTGAGGCCACTGCAATTTCCCACTCCAGCATGAATTCTTATTTTCTCCTGCTGTGACATTCAATTTATTATCTTTTCCTTCACAGGATAAAAGTTTCACTTATCTTCTGTAACATAGTTCCTCCTGGCAGGATGGTAATTAATCATCTCTCATCTTTCCTTCTCCCACACCTTCTTCAGAAGTGCTTTTGGTTTTAGCTGCTTTTTAAAAGGTCACCTAAAAATATATATATTTTTTAAAGATCCAACATTTTAATCAATAAATTCTTAATTCCTATATATGCAAGGAAATTAGTATCCTCAGGAAATTATTCTGTTATATCAAGGTGTTTTTTTTTTCCCCTTATGATCAAACACAAAGCAGATTTCTTGCTTGTGCTTTAGTCTATAAGTGGTAAGATGTCTTCGTGCCGCACGCCAACATCTCTTCAGTGCTCCCTGTGCTATATAGATCCCATCTCACTTCTTCCAGCCTTCTAAGGTCCTTTGTTGTTTAGTGACAGTGGCAGAAGCAGCTGGGAGTGGTGGGAAGGAAGGAGAAGGGACATTTACATGCCATGACATTGGTGCTGTGTACAAATTCATCATAGGTTCACCGTCAGAAGAGTACGTGTAGTGCCATAATGGAAATGAAGAACCAGCTCAGCAGGTGGTGTGAACCAAGGTAGCTCCATTCATTTCATTGGCACCTAAAGATCTTCTGCAAGAAAGGAAAGTTGTATGTGTGTATTAGAAATGCATGTGCCGATCTTTATTTGCAAGCTCATTACTCTAGGAGATATATGAATGTACTAACTCTGTAAGACTACCTGAAAGGCTACTAACTCCAGAGGAAAGGAGTGGCATCATGAGCCTAAAGCAAACAAGGGTCTTGCGTGGAGCATAAATCATCAATCTACAAGGTAAAAGAAGTTTGCAAAGATTTAGAAGTTGTTACTTAAAGGGAAAGTTAGGTGGTTGGTGTACTGAATGCTCTTTGCTCTATTTAGTCATCCTGAGTGCACACTTCTGTTGGGTTTAAGGCATATTCTAAAGCTGGTGGGAGACAGCAGCATCTCTTCTGTGATAATTAGGCTTCCATGATGCCATTCATCTAGGTGCCTTTTCTAGATGTCTTGTGTGTAGGATGCAGTGAAGCTTCTGTTTCTCTTCTATAACCTATAAAGGGAATCTGGGAGACTTGCTGAGTTACAGATTTCCACTTTGTAAATGTCTAATGTTAGTAGAGATAAACCCCACCCAATGCATCTACTGCTGTTGGTAAATTCCATGTAGTAGTGATTAAACAGTCAGTGCATGGCCTATGGAACGTATCCCTGCCCTTGAGGTTGTAAGTTTTGCCCAATATTTTCTGAGCATAAAGTCATTCACTGCAAGGTCTTGCACATCAGTGTGCTCCTATAGATTTATCTGTTGTAAAATACTGCTTTTCCTTCTTTACTCTGGAATATAATGGCCTTTATAACTAAATCAGTCTTCCTAAATGTTCAAATCATTGACTCATTCTGAATAGTCCATTTGGAATAGCATTTGTATAAATGATAGAGAACTGATATACTTTAGATGTCTGTTGGAGAAATCTGTTTGAAAATTCAAGACTGTAAGATTTTCCATGCAGTAATATTAGATGCAATACCAACCTTCAGCATAAAAAAGCAATTGTTTAGTCTTCTGTTGAATAAAACAGTGGTTTCCATGGTAATCCTGCATCATATGGTACTTACTCCTGAATTTGTACTGTAGGGAGAACATCCCTCTGATAGCAGAGTTATATTATAGATCTGAAAATTATTTCATATACTGTTTGATGGAGTAATATTCTTTCTTTTTCACAAACCATCCTTTTCTGTTCAATTGGTCCCTAAATGGATGTTCATTCTGGTGCCAAACTGTATAGTTCCTTCCTCAAATGGACTACATAAAGGTCATACCACATTATAAGGAGAACATAGCATGGCCTGTTTCTGGTCTGAACAGCAAAGACGACACTTTTCTCCAAAGCTCCCCTACACATAAAGCAGGAGCCATCCTTTTTCTATGTTTCTCCCTGACACTTGTGCATCCTTCCATTCCTTAAGTTCTTTCTTCAGTTGTTCTCTCCTCCCCCTCAAAAGTCCTTCTGTTGGGCTTGTACCTGTACTTTTGCTCTTTTTCCTTCTGGGCCTGTGTTTTTCCCAATCCAAGATTTGTGTGGTTCTGAGCTCTACAAGTTCCTCCTTCCCTCTTCATTAGCCTTGTGATCCCTTTCTGAATTTACTTCAGACCTGTGAAGAATATGTCCTCAATAGCATTTAAACTCCCTTTTCCTCAAACACCTCTCTTAGAAAAAGAAAAAGAAAGCAATAGCATATAAAACCTTTTCTGTGGGATGCATGGGGTTGGCAGAGCAGAATTGAAGTTCCTGTTTGATGCCAGGGCCATATGCTGCACATCAGTTTTGCAGCTCCTGCCTTTAGTGTGCTTATTTTGTCCTGGGCTGCTTCTGGTAGTCCCAGACCAGAATAAACAGTGAGAGCCTTTCCTGTCTCTCCTGTCATTTCCCCTCACTCCAACCCTGGGTCTCTCACCCAGGGTGGGAGATGTGAAGTGTGAAACAGTGAGACGGGCGGCCAGCACTCATCCAGAGGGCAAATGAAAAATAAACTCTTTAAAACATTAGTTTTCCAGTCTAGAGTAGAGGTTCTGCTGGGAAAGGAAGGGAAGAGAAGTCTACTTTTAAAGCAGGATCCTAAAGGGATTCAGAAAGCTAATTTTATTGAGTCCTTACACATGCTTGCTTTCCCAGCCTAAATAGAGATACTCAAAAGGAGAGAGCAAGAAATATTACTCATGATATCACCACAGTCCTGACACTGCATGCACTGATTTTATCCTCCATCCATCCAGACATTTTCTTGTAATATTTAAAGCAAAAATTGTGATGAAGAGATGGCCTAGGATGTTCAGACAGGTCCTGGAGCTAACCTAGATGAGAAAACATTTATGAGCAGAAGAGAATTATGCTTATGTGGCTAGAGCAGGGACCTGTCACTGTCAGCATCACTGGGGTTTAGCTCAAGCTGTGCTATGATTTATGTTACCTAAATTACATGTAAGCCTGACTCGGTATTTGGTTTGCATTACAGACGAGAGAGATAAATGGAACTAGAAATCCCTTAAACTCCTATGTAAGCTTCTTGGATCAGTTCATACAAAATAAGTGGGCATATCTGTCTGTCTGCTTCCTCTCTGAGACAAGAGAAATGAGAAATATGGGAAATCTTGACTTTCCCTCTGCAATAAGTAGACCAGCAGACAGCAAGATAGCAGTGCTGTTTGTTTAATAGTCACTTGTGGCTGGGGCAAGGGAGAAATTGGGAAAGAGCTCTGACTCAGGAGGACATAACCTAACTGTTGTTATTGACTACTATTTGAGTACTTCTGAAAGATCAGTTTAGAGCCCTGGTGCATCCTGGAGCCCTGCTCGGTCCGTAACGGTCCGTGCAGTGCCAGAAGTCACCTCTCTTAGGAGCTCTTAAACTTTTTCTTCCCTAGTATGTTGTGAGACTTCACAAATGTTTATAAAATGTGTGAGCAAAAGGCAATATGGATGTGTGTGATGCTTTTTTCTTTTTTAATTGGAAACCTTTCTCTTTTTATCCCACACTTGGACATAGCAGGGAATATTTCAGTGAAGGGAAATGCCGTGGCTGCAGGTAGCAGCTACCTTCCACTACTTGGAATAACCTTCACGGCTGCAGACTTCAAGGAGACCTGAGGCTGCTAATTCAGCAGTTTCTAAAGTTAATTATGGCCTTTACTTGACTGATTTACGTTTAACCTTTCTGAACACTGCTTCTCAAAAAAAACCCCACCATACTTGAGCAACAAAACACAGAGACAATGGACCATGTGTTTGTGAAAAATAATAGGAAACTTTGAGTCATGGTGGAGGCCAGATGACTGGAACCACCCAAACATTGCAGTGAACTGCCAAAAATGCAGGGCTGCTATTACAGGGAAATTTCTATGAAGGGCATATAATTAATCAGAACAGTTGGAAAATGTTGTATTAATGAGATTGGTTTTGTCTTGAGTGTGAGGCCAGCTAACAGCATCTAGTATATGCAGGTTTCTAGGACCAGCTTGTTATAGTTCATAGCAGGTAATGAAAAGCAGTTTTGTTTAAATCTGCTTTAGTAATATTCACCTTCATGGAGCTTATGTTTCACTGTTTTACAAAGCAGATGCCAAGGTACCAAGAACACAACCTAAGACCTGAGGAAAACCAATCTTTTTCTAAAACCAAAACTGGCTTATTGGCTTACTAAAGCAAGATAGTTCATTCTTCTAGTGGCACTGTGACACAGGTGTTGTTGCAGGTGTTACTTTTTAAAATTTTCAACAGAAAAAATATTTTTTTTTAAAAAAAAAGATGTCTCCTAGACAAAGAGGAAAGCAGGAGAGAATAAGAGAGATGGACATAGGGTCGATCTGGTTATAAGAATGAGTCTTCAAAACTCCAATAATACAGACATTATAGTAATTCCTTTTTCAAATGAATTGAATTTAATCTCCAGAATGCTGACTTCATTCTAATGTCTCTGTCAAAGAAACTAGCTAAAGCATCAATAAACATCTCATGGTTTGGAGCAGAAATAGGTGTGCAAGTTGGCTTTAAGCCAACCAACGTTTCAGAAATATCTCTTCCTCAAGACTTGAATAGAGACAGTCGTGCTTATTAAGGTCCTGTAGGAGAAAGATAATACTGAAACTGTAGATGAAACTGTGTCTGACTTAGGAATTTTGCTTCCGGTGCCTGAACTATTCAAAAGGAGAGTGCAATATATATGTTTGTGTGTGAAGAAAAACTACAAATTTTCAAGTTCGTATTTCTGTTCCCCAAGGAGATTAGTTACAGAGAAATTAGTTTCATCCCTTGGTTTGCAATAATTCAAATTTTTTTGTGTCACAAATTTTGAGAAGGAAAACTATAATTATTTTCTATGTTTGGTTTCTGTGAGTGATACTGATAAACTTAAATCCTCATCCATTACACTATTGTAATTACACAGCAAAGCTATTTAGATTTATACAGATCACATGGGGAGGAGATTTGATAAAAGCTGCATCATTTAACATGAAAAATTCTTGGATGTTGCCACAAATGTCCGATAGTCAGACAGTACTGCTACCTGTGAATGATTTCACTACTGGTATACATTTGTCACTCTTGGTTCTTACTGATTAGATGGTCTATTTTTAACAAACTGAAGCTATTTAACTTCAAAAAATTGACTAAGACCACCCTGAAATGCCTTCCTCTTCCTGTTTAGGAATTGTTGTTTAAAGTGAGACTAAATTGAATTCAGTCTTAAATGCTAACAAAATCATGAGAAAAATGGTTTTCTTTCAAAATCTGTCTCAGAGATCTAAAGCAAATGAAAAAGATACAGTTTTTCATGCAGATAAAAGAGGCTGAGGGATAAAAAGCAGTAGGTGACCATAACAATGGATACCTGAGCACACCTCCAAGAGACTCAACAGTAAACGTGAAATAACTTCCAGGTGTGAATTTTCCTAAATAGTACCTCTTTAATCAGTTAACAATGGCAAACAACTAGAGGGCTTCTGATTTCACAAAATCTGATGTGTCAAGTGTTCAAAGTACTTGCAGTCTTTTTTTTTGTAATTTTTTGTTGTATTTCGCTTAAGTAGATAATACTGTCTATGAAAAATAGTATTATCTAATTAGTAGACATTCTTATCCCTGCTGAATTCCTAGCTGAACCAGCCCCTAAAATTGTTTTTTGTGGTCTAACCTGGAGGTAATCCCAAACCTTCCCTCCAATTGCTAGTTATCTGCATTAGAAACATATCATGTTGTCATAGACTACTCTGATATTCTAGATACAGGTTCTCCTGCTAAATGGGAAGTGTTGGCATTCAGATCCAAGTTCAAATTTATTCAAAGTGAGAATGGAAGAATTCAGGCTGGCTGCTTCCAGGATTAGGTTTGACAGAAGCTTGGATCTGAATCTGCCCCTGTAACTGCAGCCGAAGAACATGATCACTAGTAGGGTTGGTTCTTGGACCAGTTCCTGAGATTTCTGCCTTGTTCGTTTTCCCAGGTGTGATGAGTACGTCACACAGCTGGATGAGATGCAGAGGCAGCTAGCAGCTGCGGAGGATGAGAAGAAGACCCTAAACTCTCTGTTGCGCATGGCTATCCAGCAAAAACTTGCCCTTACCCAGCGACTGGAGGATTTAGAGTTTGACCATGAGCAGTCCCGACGCAGCAAAGGCAAGCTTGGAAAGAGCAAGATCGGCAGCCCTAAAGTAAGTGAGGAGGCATCAGCCACCGTGCCAAGCATAGACACTTTCCTCCTGCATAGTCAGGGCCCACAGCAACCAAACTTACTGGTCAGCAGTGGCACTCAGAGGAAAAGGTATGCATGCAGTGATCTTTACAGTACAGTGCAGTGGCCAGACTTTCATTAAAGTCGTTCACTGAATTGTAAACATTATAATTCTTTCTTTCTTTTTTTTGTTTTCATACTTTGACTGGGGAGAAGGAGGTGGGGAGGATATGAATATGAAATTCAAAGCCTGGCAACATGTGGTTCTGATCCACCTACTCACTATGTTATTTCCTCCTCCTTAATGCGGTGTTTTGAACTATATTCTGTCAGTGTCTCAGTGCATCTTGTATGTCTTTAATATTAGTGTGAATGTATTTTCTTTAACAAGTTTTTCTTAAGTTTTCCTTAAGGTTTTCCATAACGAGCATCTGAGATAAAAAAAGGATTGTGCTCTATGAGCATTTCAGTGCTTAATACAAAAGAAACTGCACCTCTTTGTTAAGCTCTGGTGCTCACTTGTTCTTCATCAGTGTGAAAAGAATATGGATGTGTTCACTCAGACCAATTTTTCTACATGGGAGTAAGCAACATTTTGAAGGGGTATGGCTGCCATTCATAACTGAACGCAAATATTTCGCTGTTCGAGCAGTGAGTTCTCATCTTGTGACTGCCCTGCCAAAGCTCTATAGGTGTGGGGATCTCCACAGTTCTGAAGATGAAAAGGACTCTGTGTTAGAGAAGTCCTAGATAATCATTCCCTTTTCTTGTATGCTCTAGTCACAATGCAAAAAACAATAGAACATTCAGGGAGCCTTGTACATGTCGACTCCAGGATGCTGAGATATAACTCAGCTTCATCTCCTCCTCCCCTAATATGAACCAGGATTTCCAATGCAGTCAAGGTGCTCTGCTGTGGAAATGACATGGGGTGGCAACGCTAGGTGGTTTTAACCTGTTAAGCAAATTAACATGATGTTGTCATTCATGAGGCTTTGAAAGGTAATTAAAGTAAAACTCTTTTGTTTCCATATGTATTTTTCTTGGATCTCCTGCAAGACTATTCTCACCTTCCCTTTGTGATCAGAGCCATCCCAGGACTTCAGGGACCTACCTCCAGAAATTATTAAGAGCTCCCCCTCATCCCGCCTCCACAGAATCATATCTTCTGAGGGGCCCCCCTTCCATGAGTGAATTCATCCATGGGCACCGTCTCAGCAAGGAAAAAAGGTTAACCGTGGCCACACCAGGTAAACATTTTTTCCTTGGGTGCATGTGGTACTGAGTGTTTCACAGACCAGGGGACCCTCCCAGCACTGCAGATGCAATCTAATTTGGGCATCTTCTTATGACCTGAAAAGCAAAATGTCTCCTCCTGTGTCACCTGTGGCAGGAGATGACATTCTGCTGGCAGTGGCCCAAACTGGTTCCAGATGCAGTGGGGAAAGTCCTGCTCTGGTATAGGTGGGTGCAGTCCCGCTGGCATCCACAGAGGCTGCACCCCTGTCCCTGGGTGGTGCTTAGTCTGGTGGTTGTGTTGGTAGTCCCCATGGAAGACACAAACCCAAAGCGACAGAGGAGTCAGATGTGTGAAGACCAGAGAGGGAGTGATTGGCAATGTGCAGGAGCCTACGCAGCATCTGTCTTTTGCTCACCCTGGAGCATTCAATTAGGTTTTTCTAAAGGGTAATGTTAAACCCACAGAACGTTTAGTTTATATAAATTGAGTCATAAAGTTTATCTTTGCAGGAAGCTTTTGCTCTTCACTTTCTGCCAAAATGTAGTATCTGCTTCGAACAAGGCATAGAAAGGAAATGCAAACTGGAATGCCATTTCAAAGGTAGTGACATCTTTCTTCTCCTGACAGACAAGCTAATAATTACTTTTCTTCAGCACCTGAGCAGAAACTTTAGCCTTTAAATGTGCACACTCTTGTCTGGTGGTGAATTTTTTGCTTCTTTGTTTTGAAATTTGTTATACACAAAAAGCATAAGTAGAAAATACAAAAGCTAAAACCCAGAAAGTGGTTTCTGCTCAAGTAAATGTTCATTCTGGAAAGCTGAGCAATACCCTATAGTACGTTGTGTCTCACTCCGTGCCAGCAATATCACAGCCGCCTTCGAGTCATGCCATGCAAGTAACACCCACTCAGAGGACAAGTGTAAAACGGCAGAGAGTCTAAACAAGACATTTTCTCTAAAGGAGTGTTGCAGTAAATAAATCAAAGAGCTGGCTCCTGGGAAGAAAGAGGCGGGCAGTGAGAAAGACGCAACAACTTTAAAATGTATAAAATAAATGGTACTGATGTTTCAGCAATTTCTTTGTATTCTGTGGCAATGGAAAACCACGTGCTTGTTTTCTAACCCATAGACAGGAGTCTGTTTCCTAAACATTGGCAGTGTCTCTTTTATTTTTTCCTCTTCATCCTACAACAGAATGAGGATGATTTTCTTTCTGATGAACATTTACATCTCTTTAAAAAACTGGATTTTGCATATTCTGTATAGCCAAACTATCAGGTTTGGAAATGTGAGGATCTAGGCTCAAAAATGGCAATCTCCTAACATACAATTTACAAGACTCTTCTAATTCTAATTGTACTTCCCATGTACAGTTTACAAGAGTGCCAGGTCAAGGAGAACCAGATTTCAATCCATGGACTGGATGATCTTTGTGTGAAGAACCCTGACTGTATCTCAGCCTGTGAGACTGACAGGTTCAAACCAGAGATTTTTCTGAGTACTCAGATTCCAGTAATAGCAGGTCCCATGTTTAGAATCAAGTTTAGGATTAGGTAGGGAATTATTCAGCATTGTTCTTACCAGTTTCTGGAAGATTTCTTACTGCTGCTAACAGATCAAAGGAATGATGCACAATGTAGGATTTTTTTGCCATCTCTCTAATGATCTGTTTCCTGAAGGTAAGGAACAGTGAAGGATGTTATTCTGCTGCTTTTATAGGGAATGTTTAAAAGCCTCATATCAGAAAGAGTTTATTTTCCCAGACAATTTGTGCAGTCAACCAAGCCAGCAAGAAATGTAGAAACCCACACCTGCTTCTTTGCCAAAGAGGATGCAAAAAAGCAGCATCTAAACTTGAACACTATAAAGCAGACTATTGCTTGGCTTGAGGCTGTGTCCTTAGAAGTGGAGGAGAAATGAAGCCTAAATCAAATGCAATCAAGTTTTGCTTTTTTTCTTTTAGATTTGTGAACAATGAATATTTCACCCATATGATGTGCAGGCTTCCCTATCCTTTCATTAGCTCCCCGTGTTGTGGGGACTGGGAAGTTGTAGCTGGGAATGCATTTGATGGAGAGCAAGAGCCAAAATAACTGAAGTTGGTAGAGGGAGAAACTGGGCAGGCTTCCCTGCCTCATGATCCCCATGCAGTAGGAAAGCTGTGCCTATCTTTCTCTTACACTTTCTTCTGCACTTGGTGCTTGGTAGAAGAGGCTACCTTCACCATGGTCTGGCCCCAGAATTGACTGCGGCTGGCTATCTGGTAGAGGAAACCCGGGATTATTTCTTGCTGCCTTCTTCAAAGGAAGACCCTAGCATGAAGACTCACAGTTGAAGACTAGCTGAATTAAAGACCTCTCAAGAAAGAGATTGTTATTTCCTACTTGGTGTCCATTTGACTGCCCTCAGCTTTAAATCAGCGTGCACGTCCCTCTGACATCAAGCTGTGGCAGTACAAATTTATGTGGGCTTTCTAACTGAAGTAATAGCTCCTAACTGCTGTGGCTAAAAATACCACTCAGTCCATTTCCAAAGTATCACGTTTCATTTCCCCTAGGTAGTAGTATGCATCTAGCTTTGCTGCTGTGTTTCTTCTTTACTTCTGTTATTTTCTATCATTTTTACACTTTGAAGTCTTTATTCCTCTGATAGACAGAATCAGCTGCTATGTGTCCAGCAGAATTCCAGCCCACTTTTGTACGTGGCTGTTTTCATAACTACGTGAAAAAGTCAGGGCATACAGAAAGCCTAAGGCTGGATTTGACAGTGTGTAACACTGTATTAGAAATGACCTTTCCTTTGCAGCTGCATTCAAACTCCTTGAATATAAAGTCACTAGATGTCTCTTCATATCCCACAGTCACAAATATGAAATACACTTCTGGACTTCTTTAAGGAAAGAACAAGACAGAAGAGGTCAGCTGTAGGTGCACTGATACCACTCTTCTCTCTCTCAGTTATTTTAGCATGGAAATTCTAAAAGTTGAATATAAAGTTCTGTAATCTTAGTTTAAAATTAAATCCATTAAGATCCTTGTGTGGATGATGCACCTGAAGAAAAAGGTTTCCCAACAGGCTTATGAAATGGAGAGTAACTAATGGCTGCAGCATTCTACCTTCAACAGGAGCAACAACGGTATGTCTGAAAGTCTCTCCTTCATTGGAGTGCCCCCCAAACAAACTGTGGTAGATGCTTCTTTTCCCTATTGTTTATGCTTGCAGGGGACCACAGGGCAGATTTCAGTATTTACAATCCCCCACAGGAAAACACTCTGAATAGTATTTTGTATTTCCAAAGAAATTGGATCATAAGGTCATAATAAGCAATCCTTTCCCTTCTAGAGAATTCTGCACAGTCATATATTTTACTTTATTAAAATAGAAAAAAAGAAAGTACCCTTAAAATGTGACAGATTTCTCTGAAATTCAAGGCCCCTCTGAAGTCAGTTGTTTAGTTGACATAACCCAGGCTAGCCCCGTGGGATTCAACAGAACTATGCTAGTTTACTCCAGTCCCATGTTTTTGTTTTGTAGGGTTCAGATTTTATTGGTTTTGTTGTTACAAGACTTTTTCATAAAATGGAGCTTCTAAAACTTGCAAAAAGAAAAATCACTGCAAAATTGAGTAATTTTGTGCAGTTGCTTATTCTGAAAGCACATTAAACCTGGAAGTTCGCTTGCTTTTCAGGTGTCTTTCAAGGCTGATTTACAGAACGGTATTTAATTCTCACAGAAGAGACTAATATGGAAGATATATGGCATTCCTTGGGCTGTGTTTAATAGTACAACAACTGCTAAAGCACTAAGCTGACCACCTATCATACATAATTAAGAGTATATAGCGTATACTCTTAATATAAAAGTAATCCAAGAATAACTTCTGCTGTAGCTCTATACTTACAGGAAAATCAAATATGAATAACAGTATGTTGCTTTGCATTCTTCCCATAAAATTCAATTTAATTTATAGAAATTCAATCCTGAAGGAAAATTCTATAGAATATCCCTGATAGCTTCTCCAAGAGCTAACTTGCAGCATCTGTAGGTAGAAACTATTTCTTAAAGCTAACAAGGAAAACAATAATGAAAAAACTCAATCACCCAAATGTGGCGGTCCTCAGAACTCTTCCAATTAAATCTTTAAGCTGAGACTCATGGGGAATTGCTGAACAGTTGTCTTTGCTAATTGCCCTTTATATTGGAGGTGGCTTCACCTGTGAAGAATAGGTTAGAAACCTGGGAATGTGTCGATCTGTGTGTAGTATAAACATCATTTAATGCAACTAGGAGCAGAGGGTCTACTGAGTAGGGTGGTCCTTAGTGTTACAGGGAGTTAAGGGCTTTTGATAGGCTGTGTGAGGTGTTGAGTAACCTCTCCTGGCTCAAGGGATGAAGAATATGCTCTACTGTTATTTTAATTTTTTCTTTCTGGATTTTGAGTTTTTCAAAGTGTAGTGTTTAGGATATGATTTTCAGAAATATCCTGTAAAAGGTTATTCTCTGTGTAATCAGAAGCTCATATTCCTTCTTATATATTTTTCTTAAAATAATGTTAAAGTGGAATTTATCATGTGGGGCAAGATTCTTGGCTTTGGCTCCTCCTTCTTGCTTCTTCATCCTGTTTAGACAGCATGAAGATATGGGAAAGCATATTGAAAATGAATATTATGGGTAGAAGCCCTTGGTAGGAAATGAAGCTGTCTTTACTTTCCCGTTTTGGATGAAGGGGTTGGGAAAATGCCTGAGGGAGGCTCAGGCTGACACTGCTCTCCACAGCGCAGGCTGTCTGCAGAGGTGAGCCTGTGTACCATAGGGCATTGGAAAGGCAGGGGGAATAAATTTGTGATAGCAGGTTTGTGTCTTCTTTCATTGTGCAGTGAAAAGGGTTTAAATTCAAAGCCTTTAGCTGTGCATGTTAAGCTTCTCATGGATTTTTAAGCCTTGCTGCTATAGACATTACTTCAGTATTGCAGCTTTGCTTTTTTGTGCACTTTTCGGTTTTGAAACAGCAGGACTGTTAGAAATCTGAACATAGAGGAAAGCATAGCTTCTTTTAAAAATGGTTGTAGAAGAAGTCCTTTGAGGAACAGTATCAGGTCAGACCTGAATTTTGCAAGGAGGGTGCTTTGTAGATCTTTATGATTGTTCAGGTCACCCAGTGAGCAGTTTTAAATATTTCTTACTTCTCCTTTGTGAAGGAATTTTATAGATTAATGAAAAGGAAAATTCACCTGACTAGAATCTAGATACCTCTTTCTATGCTGATTTTCTGGTAAAAGATTTTATTCTGAATTCTAGCTCATGAACAATACGGATTTATCTGTTAAGTAAAACAGTTTATTCTTGAAAAGAAGGGTGTGCAGTTAACCGAGCCACCACTACTAAATAAGATGTACAGCCATATAGTATTTAACTAGTCAGGCTAGTCTGCTCTGAATTGTTCAGTCAGGTAAGTTTGATTTGCTTCATCCAAGCAATGCAAAGCAGCTGAAGCATGAAAGTTCTTCAGAACCGTTATTTTTAAACAACCCACAACTTTATTCTGACAATTCAAATTTACAGTCTGAGTGCAATTTGCCCTTTGTCTCATTAGAGATGCATGGATGATTCTTCTGAGTCCTCAACTATGAATATGTTATATTTTTATCTACTGAGAATGTACTTGTGTTGATGGTGATCCTGTACCTGCAAGATGCCTCTGAGCTTGTATAATCAGGCAGGCTACTGGCTGCCGCAAGACTCATGTGGTATTGGTCTAACCTGTCTCTGCTCTCTGTGAAAAATGGATTTTATTTGTTTTTAGCAGGGTTTTTTAAAATCAGGTGTAGGGTTTTTCTTTTTTTTTTACCTGAACATGATGCTCTTCACAAAAAGGATAGTTCTGTCACTATTAACTTATTGTCTGTATTCACGTTTTGTTCTGCATTGTTCTCTTTTCTGTGGGTTTTGTACATATGTGTTCATTGTTTAATGACTGGTACTAGTGCATATATACAGATACATGTATATATCTTCCTGCTCTCAGGGCTATGTCCTGCATCTGATATGCTCATTTAACTAAGCTTAATGAGCATTGCATATTTATGCCATTTCAAGCATGGTACATTGTCCTTGTGGAGGCCGTTTTGAATTTGAAGAGCAGTATCCTTGCCAAGGACATTAGTTGGCTGTAACTGATGAAGAAGTCAGCTGGCTAAATGTACTTTTACCTCTTGGTGCCACTGTGAATACGACCTTTTCTCTCTATGCTTTTCCTCTCTTGCATTAGCTTTCCAGTTACCACTGATGAGACCAAAACCATACATTTCATGCTGATGATTATAATTTAGCTACTTCAATATAATTTAACTGTTATGGCATGAATTCACTGCAGTTCTACAAGTTTCATTTAATTTCTATTTGTATTTTTCACTATATAAAGAAAGAAGTTCCAACATAAAACCCGTCTTTAATAGAAGCCCCAATTTGTTTGTTAAAACATTAAAAAAAACTTGCAGTGAAATCCATGCCTTACTGTTGTATATTTTCATTAAAAGGTTATTGACATTTTTCTGTCTGTATCTATGATGTCATTGCTGGATGGAATGGTTAATATTAGCATCATTTGTTGAAGTTCTCCAGTAAAATCTTGTTAGACTTCCGGTTGTTTCTAACTCTACAGGTATACAGGTAACACATCATATCTTTAAGGTGTGTTACCAGATATTTGTTGTTTTGTATGAAAATTTTTGGCTTTGGAATCCAGTCTTATCAATTAACTAAAACAGCTATTGAAATATCTTGACAATGTTGGTAACAAAGGCCATCCATCTTTATCTTCTTTTATGACAAGGTTTAATGTGGTTTCATGACTTGCTGATTTTTATTATCAAATATACAGGAATATTCAATATCCTTATCTCATAAAATAGGCAAAGCGGAAGTGAGTCTGTTTAAATTAGACATGCCGATATTTTAGCTCTCTAATAGAGCAGTTCCTTGGGATGTTGTGATGTATGGAGTAAGCTCACCAGCAATTCTTTAATCAAGACTAATATCCCTAATTGTAAGTATCTCCTTGTCTGTGTTTTTTAGGGCTGTGAAAGCTGATATTTGTACCTTATGTTGTTTCTTCCAAAGCCTACTAAAGTTACAATTCCCACTAACTTCAAGTTTTGGATCAGGCCCTTAACCTATAAAATAGTGCAAGTATTTTTGGTTTGGACATATTTGTGGCCATCTGAAATGTACCCTAGATGCTTACGTTTCCATGAAAGATGGATAACGAACAAGAGAAGTGTGATCATTTCTGTATCTTTAAGATCTTTCTTTTCCTCTTTTGAACCATTTAAAATGTCTGTCTTTCAGTGAGTAAGTATTTCATGAATCATCAGATCTTTCTAAATGTGCTTTTTATGAACTGTGTACAAAAGAAAGGAACTGAATATATGTTTTCAGCTTCTACCATTTTCATTTCTGCTATTTTACTAACCCATTATTTAGCTTGTCAGTAGATTTAATGAGGAATTATTCAAGTATTCACAGAAACCATTTGAGAAATAACATAAACTGATAATGATACAGAAAGCATAAAAAAAAAATCCTACAGAGGATCCTGTAACTGAAGAAGAATGTATTTCCCTAATTTTGGTAATTTCTAGGTATTATTTATTTCTAAAAAATTATTCTTAATATGAGCTACAGCAAAGGACCAGTCTGGGATATAGCTTTATCACTATACTTTCAGCTATCAGTCATGTTATCACTGAAGCACATGGACTGATGGGGGAAACAGCTTTCTTGGTTGGGGGTAATTTATATCTAAAAAGAAAATAGAAATCAAGTCCTGCAAAATAAGGAAATAAGGGGAAAAAACATCCCATATAGTGTAGCTGTTGTATAGATGAAAGAACTCACTAGAACACAGCCAAGAAACCTGACATGTTCTCAAAAACCACTGAATTGGTGACCTACTGAAGCATGAGTTACGTGTCAGGTAGTGCGTGAAGTTGTTAGTGACACTCCATGAGTTGATTTGTGGAAATCGCCAAGACAGATATAGCATTTAGAGAAATGCTATAAGAAAATAGCAATTAAATCATCTACCTGTTCCAATAAGAATCCAATCACCTGCTCTTACCCCTGAAATGCATTTAGCAGAAATCTCTGTTACATTTACTGTGTTTGACCTTGTCCTGAAGATAATGAGCTGAGAGGAGGAGGAGCAGAAGGAGGCCTGTGTCAGGAGCTTGGGAGTATAGAAACAGTAGGACATTCCTGGGCCACCTTTGCAAGAAAAAGAATGGACATGTGGAGATGATGGGACATGAGGATTTTAGATGCATCCTACTGCTGGCCTATTGCATCTAAGTACAATATGTAAATATTGCTGAAGCCTCCAGGTCTGTGTGCAGATGGGATTTCAGCAGCATGGTCACATCTCTTAACCTTTATTCTTAAAATAATTTTAGAGAAGACTAAGAAATAAGTAGTGGAAGAATTCATCGTTGTTGAAACGTCTCCAACCAACAATAATCTGACACCAAGTTTGTCTGAATAGCAAGCTTAACATAAGAGCTACTTGGATATTTGCAAGACTTGACATAGAAATTTCATAGTAGATCAGCTTTACCATGAAGTAAGTCAAAACTGATGCTTGGTTGATAAATTCATCTATCTCCAATCAATGATGCATTATTCAGTTTAATGGGAACAGAAGTAAAATTCTGGGAAAACCCAGAGAGTCTGGATACTGGAAAATGTTTGTGCAGGAGTTAACTTGTACCCGGTGAAGTGTATTAGGCTGCCTGTGTGCTAGCTGCGCCAGAACAGGCCTAGTTCTCACAGAGAAGTGCAATCACTCTGTACTACAGCTCAGTCCCCCCGGTGCTGCTTGTTTTGATCCCAGGCCAGGACAACCCGACTCACTCCTGCTCTGAGAGAGCTGGGGTTAATAAGGCTGGCCAAGCTCTGCGTGTAACCCATGTGGTTTCTCCACCATAGTCCTTTCCTCCCAGGGACAGCCTGCAGAAATGCAGAGCTGCACTCAGTTTGCAGCTGGTAGACTGACCAGCAGGAGCTGTGTACAGGGCAGAGGTAATTGTGTCCTTTCCAGAACCAAACTAACCTTGGAAGTAGGTGAAGGGAGAGACTCTTCTAATCTTTGATCTGTACCATTATTTGTGCTTTTTTCCTAAGGTAAGCCACAGGTGTCCTCTCACCAGCTGTTCTTAGAGATAACTATTACCACTTAGAGTTCCTCTTGGCCTTGAGGAAGGTCAAAGTTTTCCTGGCATCCATTAAAAAAACAGAGATAAATTATAAGTGAAACCAGCTAGTCAAATAATAGTATGAACTTATGTCCCCGTCACCCCTGGATATAAACAGCTTTGGGACTTTTGTCATCCTGTCAGCTTACAGTTTGGAAGCATCTCTACAAATCTCAACTCAGTAAGGTGGGCAAGTGTTTTAGTACCCTCTGTCCCATTCTTCTTGACATCTCACATTTGTCTTTTGGGTTTGGAAATTTTCCTTCTTCCCCACCTTTGAGTAGAGAGAATTTATTTATTGTCTTTGTAGGACTTGCTGTGTGATGTAATGTGTTTCTGCCTCTGCACAATTAGAAGACTACTGATTTGTTCTTTGCCAAATATTTTGCCTCATTCTATTAACGATTCGTTCTTTCCCATTATATTGACATCTCGGGAAAGAAAACAATTCATTACCATATAAATGGAGACAGCTTTTCTTTTCAATTAAATTGTCAATAACATCTTCATAGACATATTATCAAATTCCTCAAACTTTATGGAGCAAGTTCAATTGACATTGGGCAGCATATGACACAAAGTGAGATAGCTAAAAGTTTTTGAGCTTAGGGAAGAAGGACTTTCTGTTGGTCTGGAGTGGTCAATGGGGTGCTAAGGAAAGTTTGTTTCAAAAGACTGAAAAAGCCTCAATCTCACATTTTGTCGCAAGTGTTTCTTGACAGCTTGCTTTTTTAACAAGAATGGATTTTTCTTGATGTTTTTCGTATCAGAAATACCAAATATGTAACAGTACCTGTAAAAAATGTTTGATTGGTTTGTTGTTTGAGTCTCAATTTTGCCCTTTCAGGTAAAAGAAAAAAGCTCTCCATTGACTAACTGAACTAGACACAGTTAAAAGTGCATTATATATCAGTTATTAATTCACAGCATCCCCAGTGCTTGTCTTGGGATTCTTACTAGTCTTGGTCTTCAACAGCATTGTGTAGAGATTAATAATCTACTGAGTGTCAAAATGTGCTGAAATGTTCCATTGTAGTATGCTAGATCCTGAGCAGGTGGGACTGAAAATGCTTGCACATAGGTTTTTCACTGAGGACATTGCTGATGTCAACAGAAGGCATGCCCATCTCTCAGACACTAATAACCAAGTTAAGCAGGCCTGTGTTGATTAGAGTCACCCAGTTCACAGACTGGAGGGCAGAGCACACCTTGTGACACGAGGGAAAAGGTGTTGTTTTTCTGGCTGAGCCAAAGGGAAGCACAGGAAAATACTTTTTTTTTTTTGTGAGATTTGCTCCAGCAGAAAATTTATAGCAGTCCATTCAGTCCTCATATGATCAGATGTAGCTTCTCTGAGCTTGGTATTTTTAATGCTCTTGCATCAGAAGCTGATTAGCCCAATTAGGACTAGGCATTAGATTCCAAAGGAAAATCAGCACTGGCTAATCTGTGAGAGAGGAAATCTTTGAGCCCTTTACACCACCATTGCCGGCAAATGGCTAAAATGTTAAGAACTGGAAAATCAGAACAGTCCTAATGTATAGCATGAGTCAAGCCTCAAAGCTCCCGCAGATGCAGTGGTGAACATTGTC